>NC_047506.1:13227228-13352228 GCF_902827115.2 Pseudochaenichthys georgianus | reverse complement strand
GCCCAGCGGCCCCTCAGGAGGTCCGCCTCGTACTCCCAAAACGCACAAGTGGTCACATCGGCCTGCGTGTCGACGGGCTTTAGGGGAGGAACAAAGACACCGTTAACTCTTCATGGTGCGGTTTTATTCATTTTTGAGCGGCTGCTGCTTTGCAATTCCACCACAGGGGGTTATTACTTTTATTATTATTATTATTATTATTATTACTATTATTCATTTAATCTCAAAAGGAGAAGACATGATTTATGCCGGATTTTTAATATTGATTGTTTTGTTTTTATTTAGGTCTTAATGTAAAAATGTGTCTTTCATTCTGTGTATATATATATATATATATATACATATTTGCACACATATTTTTATATACATTTGTTTTTATATTCGGGATTGTGGGAAACGGTATTTCGATCTCTCTGTCTGTACACACAAACTGGAACAATAAAGTTGACTTTGACTGACTTTGAGTTAGATAATAAACTACAGTAATAACCCTAACAATTATAAAATATTCACTGTAGAACTTAATATTATTGATTTCAACTAAAGACTTATTATGGGAATGTAAACAGACTGAAAATAAATTATAAATAACACTTTCAATTTGGTCTATTCAATTCTAATTGTAATAAATACAAATGTTCTACAATGTTTCTTTAGTGTCATTTTTGTGCGTTCACATTTTCATTTTCGTTGTTCTCTATTGGCTTTTCTTAGTTTTTGTTGTCTCACAACTTTATTACTAACACAACGCTGGGTCAACATGAGTGTTTGGGTCACGTGCATTACTGCTCATTGTGGGTGTTTTTGCAGAAAAACCACTTCATTGGGATGTAAAACAGTACAGCAGTGCAAATTAATATTAATATGACATACTGCATTCATAGAAGAGGTCAACTTATTTTCCATTAATTGATATATTCCATTAAATGTGCAAATGTACCACGTTTTTGGTAAAAATGACCACTGCCACAAAACATTAAATACAACAAAGCTGTGTATACATCAGATTGACTCCTATTCTCAAAATCATTACTGTGATTACATTACATTGGATTTTTAAACAGTCCAGTTGTAATGTTTCTGATTTTATTTTGTAAAAACTAGCGATTTAACCCCTTAAATTACCACATTTCTCCCTCAAATAAATGCATGCTGAGTGTGTCACAAGAATACTGAACAGGTGTAAGCGTAGAAAAATCCCCAAGTGCTACAAGGGAAAAGAGTCTGCACGGAAATGGAGCCAAAATTATTGATTGTTGCTCTTTAAAGGCAATTTACAGAGGATTTGAGCTGCTCAACATAAATCATAACCTCCTTTGTTAGGCTTAAGCCTCAAGGGTCCAACAAAAATAATGATTTCACTTTCTCATACATTTTAATTATCTTAAAAGAAAATACCAGTACATTAACTTTTAGGGTTATTTCCCTCATTACTCCGCTTTCCTCCATCATCTATTCACCTTTCCTCTTCCATTTCCCCTGAACATGAAGGTCATTACAAGAAATACATGGAATAAAATCCTAAAATGTTATTAAAAAAAACGTACACGAAGCACTAACTACTCCTCCCAGGTGAGTTTATTTGAATTTGACTTTAATGGAAACTCTGGAAGTTATTAAGTTACTGCGAGAGGCAGTGTGGGAATAGGAAGCCGTTTTCAAAGCAAAACGCAGCGCAATGATCTTCTGCAGTTTTACAAGGTAGATTATGATGTTTCAAAATGTCGGAAGATACTGTAATGTCGATGAAATGAATCATACTGTATGTGACAAATCACAGGTAGCAGCAAGTTTAAGGTTGCAGGAAAGGGTAAAAGATGCCTAAACTGTGTTTGGATTAGGGTTGCCAGAAACTGACCATGATCAAAATCGATTATTCGGCAGCCCTGACGAATAATAATCGATTATTATCGACCGTAAATTTGACCATTTACAATTATTAATACTTTTACTATTATTAGCATATATATATATATTTATATATATTTTGGTTGAAACCAAGCCAGAAAAAAAAAAACCGACATTAAAAAAAAAATATATATAAATAAAATCGATTTTTAAAAATAATATTCGATTATGGAGACTGTAGTGAATATTCGAATAATCGAATAATCGCTGGCATCCCTAGTTTGGATGTCATAAAATAGCTACTTTAGTCTTGGCTGAGTTAACAAATTGTGCTTTAATAGATCTAGTCAATAAGGGTTTGATAAACGAAGAAGATCCATCGGCTGCTATAGCTGGGTGAAAACACTGACTCTCTGAAGAAGCATACATGTATTCTGTATATGTTAAAGTGTTTAGTTACTCCTCTGAATAAAGGTATTTATTACTGAGAATATGGAAATATTGTTTTTAAAATTTGAATCTTTATCTTTATTTTATTTGTATTTTAATCAAGTAATTTGGTCATTCCTGAAGATTTACTGTCAAAATGGTGCTGTGACAAATGAATTGCCAAATTTGGGATAAATAAAGTATCTATCTATCTATCTCTATATCTATCTATATATCTATCTATATATCTCTATCTATCTCTCTATCTATCTATTTATCTATCTATCCATCTAGCTATCTATCTATCTTTCTATGTATCTATCTATCTATTTATCTTTCTATCTATCTATCTATCTGTCACTGAGATTATTATAAATAAATCAAATATATATAAAGTACAATTAACCTTGATAATGAGAGCAATAATACTAACACAGATCTATCTATCTATCCTTTTGTTTGTGAATATTAATAGTGGAAAATCAATGTAGGCAGCCTCAGCAGCACTCTTTTATGTATCTTTACCTCGTTGTGTCTGAGAGTGAAGGTGACATGGTCAAGTCGGTAGACGTCAGCAGGTCTGACGGCTGCTGCGATGACTTGGGAGTTGACGGTGATTTCCCCAGCCTCTGCATAGCGCGAGTAGTCGGTGACACCTGGGTCGCTGCTCGGCTTCAGGATGTCACTGATGCTGTCGTACCGCACAAACACCGCTGACACACTTCCTGATGGACCAAAAACAAGTTTAACAAAGACCGGAGGGAGTCAAACGTACTTACTGTATTTGTAATCAAACTTTTCAGGTCAATTACAACTCCCTCATATCATGGATTGGATACACATGCTTTGGAGAAGTCTGGGTGCAAATCTGACCAACTGTGAATGCATAACTAGATTAGCACACTAACCCAAAGTCTCATAAAATCACTTTCCATCATTGATTTTATTTATTGGTTTCTGCATGTGGGTGTCAAGCCAAGGAATACTGTTGTTTTAATTTTAGTTTTAATTCGAAAAGAAGCCTTCTTTTGTTTGTGTTGTTTCCATTAGGAAGAAGTAGTCCTGCTTGTGATAGGTGACCAACATCAAATGTCATTTCTTAAATTGTATTGAAGCCACTATATGTCTCCGAAAGGCATCAGCAAAAATAAAGACTTAGATCAAGCAATATATTTTGGTATATAGAGCATGACAGAGAAGATATGAATACTTAATTTTTCTTTGGCTTAAACGCACTGTATGTGGCACATGGCAACATGTAGCAAAACAGTACTCCCTGTACACCCAAGCACGCAGATGGTCACATAATTGTTTCCAACATGTGAACTAGCTTCTTTACCATTTCTGTCCTCCTCTGGTCTCAGTTTGGGAGTTAGATTGATGTGATCTCCTCCCATTGTAACAGACAGTTTGGCTTTTGTGTGACGAGCATTAAAAGTGAAGAGTTTCAATTCTGTGGTGGAGGAGAAAAAAAAGTCAAGGATGTCAAGGAATTTAAATATAAAAATGACAATTATCCAAAACCCCACTTTTTTGCACACAGGTGGGAATAAATGGCAGGACAATTTAATATAATTGGAGAGCCCTGTGTTAATAATAATCTCACCCATTTCCGTGGCTTTGATTTCAAGCTCAGTTGGAGTCTTGTAGTTATTAGCCAGACTCAGAGCACTTTCTTCAACAGTGTGTAGCAGCTTGGTGATGGTATGTTCCCGGCGCTCTTCTTTCATTCGGCTCCAAGCCACCAGTTCATCCTTCTCCACCAAGTTGTTTACTGCTTTCACCAATTTCTGTAGAAAACAGATTTATCAGCATGACATGTGTGTGATAGCTAAACATGTAACATATGCCTGTACTGAAATATGTGTCTAATTAGATATGATTAAACATTAGTTTTCTCCCTTGATGTTGCAATGATTGCTGGATATGATTGGCTTTTATTATTTTCTGCACATAGGAACCTATATCACAGAGATTTTTCTAAATATTTAATTGAAGGATATGTTTTTTTAAAAGCCTTTTAATTAGTGCAAGGGAGCGATCAGTGGACAATTTTGGTGTTCAATTATGGTCACATTTTGCATCATTTTTGTTTCAGCATCTAATTATCTTACATATTGTCCCAAAATACAGCAGCTTTCATCTTAGATCCAACAATACACAAGTCTCTAAATTGTATTTCCCAGAAATGCATATCATACTAGCAACATTCTTAGATAAGATAAAACTGGATTGTATACAGTGGCTTTTTTCGCTCCAAAACCAGTTCAAAGCATAACTGTTGTTCAGGCAGGACTCCAAACGTTGATTGAGAAAGGAGAATGCTAAACAAAGATTACTGTGAGAGTGGAGTTGATGACGGACGGTTTGACAGTGGAATCCTTTCCCTCCGCACTCAGGGTTGATGCAGATCGACACAAGGCCTCAACATATGCGATCACTTGCACCGATGTGAGCTCGCCGGACGTCTGCTTGACGATTTCCTTCAGTAGACTCTGAGGCTCCGTGATGTTGCTCATCTAGGATGGTAGGATGGGGGGAGGGCATTTGAGTGAGAGTATTTATAATATCACTTTTCTGCAACAATTTACAACCTGTCCTTTGATGTATTGTAGATTTTGTTGGATAGATACTGTGAAATCAACACAATCTGATACATTTGTAGCTTTCCATCTTTTCTTTTTATATGAAACTGATATGTGGTTCACTCACATACTCAATATTGTTCAACTAGTTTTCCCACTAGGAGGAGCTGTTTTGTCATTCGCAGAGAAACAGTCTAGACCTGACATATTAAATATAAAAAAAGCAATAGACAATTAACTTTTAAGATTTCTACCTGCGGGCAATGAGTCTTTATTTCATAGCTATAGCAACCTCAAAGTGTATCTAAAATATATTTAAAACAATACTTGTATCCACCTTCTAAACGTCTATGAACTATGCCAAAATCTGAAGTTGAAGGCTGGAGAGCATGTGAGTATTTGGTCACAAAACCAGAGTTAAATAATAACAATCTCCTTCTTTCTCGAGTAACAATAGCACAATTCTAGGTCAATAGGACGAATAATGGCACTACAACATTTACAAATTAAAAAACGCCTGAAAAAAATATGCTCGTACAGCAAGTGGCAGTCTCTCTTGGTCTCGCTGTACAATATACTTTCTGTGTGTTTCATCTCATGGTAATCCTATTTCTCTCCAACAGAGGGCACTCTCATCATATGTATGTTTACCTTATTTGGCTGAAATCCTGAGGAAGGGTATACTTACATATTCAAGTGTTTTGTTGACAGTCTGTGTGATACACCCGATGTTGTCGTGGCAGTATTTTAGGGGATGCTCTGGAAAACAACAATTACCTTAAGTATCTCTATGATGGATGATTTTATTTCCATTAGTTTACCATTATAAAGCATGTCATAGTAAATTCTCCAAATTGCATTAAAACCGGCAGACATAAGATCCCAGGACTCTCTTTGTTATGAACTGAAACATCAGAAAACTGCAGATTTCACCGTTAACTTGACGTATTGCATAATAGATTCTCCCAAAAAATCTATAAAATGCAATTCTGTGTGGTTTGTGTGACTGTGACAGAGAAAGATGAAGAAAGATGCATGTCCTTGGATGTAAGAGCCAGTTGTGTGTCGTGTGCTTGTGAGCTCTTCCATCGTCATACCGACCTTTACATCTTACGCCTGTCTCTGGATCAAAGTGCTTAGTGCCTGAAGTTGGGATGTAATCACGCTGACAGGTGCAATCGAAGGATCCATTCTTATTATGGCAGCGTGAGTTTGGTCCACAGATCTGTCCTGACTGGCATTCATCAATATCTGTGAGGTGCAAATGAAGGGTTCAGCGCCAATAAAAGACCAACACCATATAATTAACGTCAAACTCACAACATAACATAAAGCAAATACATAATAAATACAGACGTTTAGTTCTATTTCTATCTTAAAATTGGAGACATTTGCTGAGAGTGAAGCAAAGATCTCCTACAAATAAAGAGTTTTCCTGCTCATTACATTTAATACACTGTTTTATTGTTCAGGAAGAGAAACTGGAAATCGTACACGCATGTTACACATTTGAATATTCATAAATTCAGCTACTGTACGTGCTTGCACTGTAATAAATAATGTTTGCCACCCACTTGGATATCTGTAGGAATACATAATGCTACAACATGGGATGAATGTGTAGTTTATCTTTTGCAAATGGAGCAAAGGATCTCGGGTGGTTACTCAGAATAGCAGCTAGGAAGGAAGTGACATGCCGAGGGGAAGAATCACCTCCAACACCTTTATCCTCCTCAGTACACAGTTGCAGAGAACACACACACACACACACACACACACACACACACACACACACACACACACACACACACACACACACACACACACACACACACACACACACACACACACACACACACACACACACACACACACACACACACACACACACACACACACACACACACACACACACACACACACACACACACACACACACACACACACACACACACACACACACACCTGACGCCACTTTCACAGCAGTGTGATTGCTGCTTTCACAAATAAACATGATATCCAGCCTGTTGGTATGTGAGGCCCTCTGTCAGTATGTGTGTATGTGACCAAACTTAATTCCTTTACATGTATAATTCTGAGCGAATTGGACATTACCGATGCATTCAGTGCCATCGTTGGGCTGGAACTCGGCCAGTCCTGTCGATGTGTATCCAGAGACACATGTACAGTTGTAGCTGCCTGCTGTGTTGGTGCAGCTCCCCCTCTCCCCGCAAATATTGGTCACATTCTGGCACTCGTTGTCATCTGTGGTGAAAAAACAAGGATAGAAAGTAAACTGGGTTATTTGCTGTAGAAAATAAACAGAAAGATATGCCACAAAAACTAGAAAATTGGATAAGCGGGGACAATAAAACACATTTTTACTGGCTGCTTTAATGTTGCTGTGAATAGCCCAGACTGTGTAAATACACACTGACCAGCAGGCGAATGAACACTTATAACAGCTCAACACTTCGTAGACATTCGCCTCTTTTTTGGTAAATACAAATGTATGAAAACATATTTACATCTACAAAAGCATTTACTAATTCAGCAAGTTAAAGACATGTACTTCCCCCTTTGTTTGGACAAGGATCTTCTTTCTTATATTTAAACACTAGGTAAGAGTTATTTAATTGATCTATAATATTTAAAGGTTTATTCACAGTATGCTCTTTGATTAATTGGACTGTAATAGTTTCCCATTTTACTTGTGTTCAGTCTACCATGTGTCAGTCCTCCTTCTGCTACATTTCCCATAAGACCTTTCCAGATACTCTAGAGAAATGCCTGGACATGTTCCAATTAGCTGATTTGTAAGTTTCTGTGAGGGACATTTTGAGATAATTGTAATGGAGTACTGACAAAGCATCCGTGAAAAACTACATATTTTGTTGCTGAAATACATGTTGGTGAGCCGGTGAAGAAAATATAAATCTCTGCTTTGCCTCTTCAACAATGAATGTCTTCAACGTGCACAATGGCTGGCCTATCAGAGAGAGCACTTGCAAACAGTGATGTTAATCCTTTATGTTTAACTTAAAATACTGCAGTTAAGCTATTTCCGCTCCGAGTTAAATAGGAAGCACCACAGAACACTCAAATTAGCATGGCATGCTTGAGGCATGGTGGCAGGATTGCCTATGTGAATGTTCTCCCAAAAAGGAAACAGGAGCAAGCACTAAAAACATGTGGTGCTTTTAGCTGTCAATTCAGGAGTGATGATTTGGTAAGATTATTTCTAGGGTAAATGTGGATTTCCTATATTAACCCATGTATGAATATCGTGAAAACTAACCCCATTTGATCCACATGTCAACATATTTCCAGATTGAATTCCAAAGAGGCCAGTTTTGGGCTTTAAATGCATCTCTGACTATGGACTATATTTAGGAATACTTTGATTCGATCTTGTTTCTGGGTCCTGGTGCTTATTTGAAATTGATGACGCTCAGTTGTGTTTTTTCACCATGTTAGTTAAACTTAATCCATAAAAATACTTTATCATTCGTTAGTTGATTTATATTGTGTGTATTCATAATCTAACACTGGAAATGTCAAAGAAATTAAGTAAAGTAAAAAGTACAATGTTGCCTTCAAAATTTAGCAGAGTATTACTGTATGGAATATCGTAACATGGAAGTACCTAAAGATTGTACTTAAGAGCAGCTATTGAATAAATGTACTAAGTTACATTTCACTAGTGGTTGTTTTTTGACTTTTGAGAAAAAACTAAAATACTTTATTTCATTGTTGCCCTTTGTTTAGAAAGCTCCATACAGGGCAGTTTGCTGTGAACGCTGCCCGGGGCCCACACATTTTAGAAAGTGCTGGTCCAGCTTTATTCTCAAACCCACCCTCCGTCTCGCTTCACTCTGTTTATTGGAAATGACCTGGTAAGACTTTCCACTGTTGTTTTCACTTGTCTTTGATGGACGCTTTGCTCTTCCTCTCCTCTGTACCTTTTGCACGTATGTTGTCCGGGATAGGATATCCTCTGCTCGGAAGAGAGAGGTGACTGTATTCAAAGGGGAAATACCTCCATGACACAAGGGACCCTTGAGCTGTCATTATTGCGCAAAAACGGTATCCACACGCTCCATGAATCACTTATAAGGACAGAGTGCTTTTGTCACTCTGTTTTTGAAATAAAGTGATGCATTTAATCTGAAGAAAATAAGCCATTTTATTATTTTCCAGGCAGGTTATCTGGGGATAGGCCTGTGTCTGCTGTATCTGTTCCTGTCTTCTATAAAATGACTGGCCAAGTATCCCTGCCCCCCCCCCCCCAGTATGTAATCCTTTAAATAAAGCACCCATGGCAAATATTTCATGTATCAATTATATTGTATCCATTAAAACTGCATATGCTGCAATTGGGTGCTTTTGACATTTCATACATTTTGAATTCTTTGAATTCTTTTTAAATCTAGTACTAGGGAACTTCATTCAGCTTTTTTACCTCAAAAAATCCTTTACCACAGTGTTTGTAGTGCTCACTTTTTGATTTACTTTTGGCTCTTGAAATATGTAAGCTGTACTGTGATGGTGGTCAGGAAACTAAACGTGTTCCAGGAATTCTAATCAGCCCGGAAACATAACAGGATTAACAATGCTGACAGAGAGGCAGCATTGGCCATTAAAAAAGTTCCTAATACAGCTGTATCGTGGATATCTTTCTACATTGCAGTGTTTTCTTTGAATTTAACTCTTAATGATGTGAAGAGGCTGTGGGGAATTCAAATATTGCAGTTTCCTAAACACTGACACACTCTCAAAAGTTCGGACAAGAACACGAAGAAGAAGAAGTTAAATAAATAAGTTAAATGTTTTACATATCCAACTTAAACTCAACCACACAGTGCCTTTGTGTTTTGAAAGTTCAGCTCAAGCACAAGAGTTACACGTTAAAGTTACATTTGATGGTACGAATATTTTACTACGTTTTTTTACCATTGTTTAACAAGAATATGAGTATTTCTTTGGGCTACCATTCTCATATTTTAGAGACAACATTTTCAGAAGATTATTACTGTACACAACATGCTGATATGTGTTACATTTACAAAATTACATTTTCAAATGTAACATTTAATGTGTTTAAGTCATGGCAGTTTAGGAAGATGAACACATCTAGTGCCTATATTTTTCAACTGCTTACACCATTGTTTTTTCCCTGAAGTCAACCATCACCCTCCAAATATATGTTAAATTAGCCGACATGTGTAGGAATGCCTGCCTTATACTTCTGTCTGCTTGGATGTTGAGCAGCCACAAATGACAAAGGCTTCCAAAAATAGTCTAAGTTTCAATGACAGCCACACACAAGGTTATACGCTTGCATCATTTGCTAAAGTCTCAGTGAGATACTGTTGTTTTTGTATGTTTATATTCACCGTTGCAAAACGTTGTTCCATCGCCAGTATATCCATGGTTGCAGAAGCAGGCATCGTTTGATCCGTTCAGGGCCTTGCATGTTGCAAGTCGGTGACAAGAATCACAAATGTCAGAGAAGCTGCATAGGTCCATCAGACTGGAAAGCCATGCTGCGTAGACACAATATCATATACAAGAGTGCGTAAGTTTAACTTAAACCATGTCCAACTCATTGTCTGACGCCACTGTTGCTTCTTTAAGCATGTGTGGTTCCAGTAAAAATTGCATTTTTATCTCTGTTGCATGTAACCATACGCGAACCACTGAACTAATCCATTGAGACACAATACACATTAAGAATCCACCTCATGCAGCAAACGAACACTGAAAAAAATAAATATAATTAAATTATAATTTTTAAATGATTTGCAAATATCATATAAAACTCAACTGCTGCCCCATCACATAGCCCAAAGTTATCATAGCCAACATATAGACATCATAAACACAGTAACATCCACCATCGTCTCCCTAAATAAGACACCTGCCATACTAGAGGAGATAATAGCTCACGTACCTGTCAAAAGTATAAGTTTCATTGGGGACTTGAGCAAAGACTCCATACTTGCGCTGGTCTCGATTCTACTTTTAGCACAGACTGCGGTGGGCTGGCTAGTGACGTAGTCCATTTCCTTGCATCAGTTTTCCTGTTTCCCTAAACCTGGCCCTTCCTGTCTTGATTTTTAATCTGCTTTGAAAAACATGCAGCACGGTCCCTTGACTAAACTGCTCCAACGCAAAGCACCAAACAACAACTGGTCCAACTATACACCCAATATAAAAAATGTTTGAGCCGTGGTAAGCCACTTTTTTGTTTTACTGTTGACAAAGTGACCTGTCGCCATTTTGGAAGACTCCACGCCATTGTTCTCACTTGAACACGTACAGTAGGGCTGTGTAAACACAGGCCAAAACAACACCGACTAACTCCACGGAAGGACTACCCCCTCCCTTCCGCAAAGGACTGTACACAAATTCACACACACATTCCTGCGCTGTGTGTCTTCCAGTGACCATTTCCATGTTCTTCAGACAGAGATCAAATATCTTCAGGTCTTACAGGCTGAAATATATTGGGAATGTGTGTGTCTCACTGCTGTTATTAATATTATAAACAACTAGATATGCCTTGGGGCATACACAGACATGTTGACTTGATTTTGTTCAGTTAAATGAAAATAAAATAAAGTGAAACTAACACTGGAAACTATTTAATGTCTGGTCTGAACAATAGCACAATTATTTTTTAGATTCAGTCTTGTTTTAATTGCATTTTAAACTGTCTGATCATAAACCGTGCTCTATTGAAGATACCATATGCCTTTTAGAAAGTTGTTGAAACATCAGTTTTAATGGATACAATATGTTGAAACAGCAGTTTGTCATTGTTCACTTTTCTATGCACAGTGCCCAAAAGACTGGCTGAAGTAACAGTAGTGTAATATATACTTATATAAACAGCATTGTAGGGCCCTTTGTGCTGCAGTTATATAGACCTATGAGTGTGGCTTTGAAGATAAGCGATAAAAACGACACATTTTAGTTTTGTTTCTTTGACACCTGTCATGGATTAATGACCCCATTCTCTGTGCAGGAAACGAGCAGGGCTGGGTGTTATTTATTTTTTTATGATGGGTTACTGACCCACAAAGTTGTTTTGTGTTAGGTTACTTTTTGGCAAATGTCTTGAAATCTTCAAAGCAATCCATCTCAAGTGCGTAATTTATAATGTTGCTAATCTACAACATCCATGAATTTCAATACTCAAATCGTTGGATCAGGGGAGATTTTTACTGGCAAAGGCTGTTAGGGAAAGGTGAATTCAAATGTGAAACAGTTACAAAAGACAAAAAAGTAGGCACTCAGGTGTGACTGAGGTCTTTTCATACTACTTTCTACTTTTTGGCACACAAACACATTGATTGATGAATAGTTTCACTTGGGAGATAAGTTCTTTGTTGACTGTATTGCAATCTGTGGATGCGGTTTGAATTGCTTAGGCAAGGCGTTCAGTTTATTGCTGAGAAAGGCAGCTGCTTTGAATGACACTATTAGAATTGCGCAGCATTACTGTCCTGGGAAAGTGCTTGGTGAAACCACATCTGAATGTCTCGCTCTGACACTTTCCTAATGCTAAGGAAGGAAGTGATGTTTTCTAGAACAAACCTGGACTGATTGCACCACTCCTTCAGCTTTTTGGTCTCAGGAAATCTCTCATTTAATGATAAATGTGTAAAGCTCACAGGAGCTTGCTTTCTCCACAATGACATTGTAAAAAAAAAGACACCTAAGAGAAAAGACCTCTTCAACTGTGTGGAGGCAGTTTTGTGTAAATGTTTCCTCTTTTCCTTTCCTCTCTCATGAATATGGAAATGTTGACTCTGCAGCAGCAGACATTTGCGTGGGTTTGAGTGTGTGTGTGTGTGTGTGTGTGTCTGTGAGAACAAAAGAAGAGTGTTGTTTACGCTATTCAGGCGATATTGAGATTTGCAATACAGAGCACACTGGAGGATCTATTTTGACACTTCTCACACATATCTGTTCTGATTTTGGCCTTATGTTCAGCCATGGGAGGACTGAACGCTGGGGCACAGATGGAAGCAACTGACTCATAAACTTGGAGCTTTTGAATATTTCAGTACACAAGGTTGTAGAGACAAAGTACGCCCTCTGCCTGGGTTCAGAGTTGCCAGCTGCTGTGTGAGTAGAGAAGCCTTCAACATTTACATTACACTCACTGTAGGTAAAGACCGAGCTGCTTTCACTAAACAGACTGCTGTTAATTCAGAGGAAATATCCACCCTAAACTGAAATAACACCTGACAGGCAACACGAGAGCAAAAGTCAGTCACTTCAATTTTGGTTGAAAATGAGATTTAGTCACTTTGTCAGCGTTTGTCAGAGGAAGATAAGAGGATCAAGAATATCCTCTTATAAAGTCAACAAATCACCACAATTTCAGGAGTAGGCTATTTTACAAGGTATTTGGCTGACCAATAAAAAAGAAACCTTAGAAGAAACTTTGTTAGCTTACACATTTTAAACTTTACTTTTGGAGACCAAAGATTAGTGCTGCACGATTCTTGCTCAAATATGAATCACGATTATCCTCCATAAGAATTGAGATCACGATTCTCATCGTTTCAAAGAAAATATTTATTGCACTCTTACTCTTAGACGTCACGTGAGTACAATGAATTTAAACAGACAACATTTGTCTCTCTTGTAACAAAAACATAACTTTGTCTTTAGTCTGTAGTTGCTGAATACTGAACAAACATTACTACATTCAAAATGTGGAACCTGGAGCCAACTATTGTGGCTTTAAACAGACACCATCAACATCAAAGTGCTGGACTTAAATCCAAGTCTCAGTTTCTTGTAGCAAAAACATAGAGTAATTAAAATGAATTTGACAGCCAACTACTGTGGCTTTAAACAAAGTGCTCGACTTAAACTCAAGTCTCTCTGGTAACAAAACATACAGTAACTAAAATAAAGATATTGCTGCTGCCTGAGTGCTGAACATAGAAAATAGAATTTTTGCAGCTTTATAATAACAAAATGTAAACTTTGCAGTAGCACCTGTCCACAGTGACAGTACATCCAACTACTGTACAACAACACCAACATGTTTGTTACAGGGAGGAATGCACTTAAGTTACTCAAAATACCTCACCCACAGTGCTGAATATAAAAACAAAACAGTCACAGCTTTAGAATAATAATATAAAAAAAAGCCTAGCCAGCTAGCACCCAGTTCAACTACTGCACTTAAAGGTTCTTGTACTGAAAAAAACATAAACTTAAACAAAGTGCGAGACTCCACTGAGTAGTAATGTCACTGAATCAAAAGGATTAACTTAAATACTGCAGTCAGTACTGAAGAATATAAAAACGGAACAGAACATAAAGTTACAGCTTCAGAATAAATGTAAATAAAGCCTAGCTGCCTAGCTACTAGCACAGTCCATCTACTTTTTTCGGCACAAGCACAGCTTCCCTCTCACTCTCGCCAGAGTCGCCACCGGGATTTTTATCGGTGTTGTTGTCATTGTCCTCGACTATGAATCATGAAGGTGGAATCTAACTATATCGATAATAATATTTATTGCATCCATGGGTAGAAACAGCCGGGAAGCCAATACGGATACACTGCAGTTCATACATGGGCCGCTTGGGACTGGCTGCAGAAAGGAGCAATTTCCATAGACCCCATGTTAAAATGCCCAACTTTCCAGCAGAAAAAAACATGTTTCTACCCATGGATGCAATAAATATTATTATCGATATAGTTAGATTCCATCTTCATGATTATGAATCTGTGAGTGAATTGTTTTCTAACACGACCCTTTTATTTATATTAGGTCTTAACGTTTTTGCATAAATTAGGGCGTGGTCACGTTGATGGACACGTACATGCCTCACTGTCAGCTAACAGCAACTTGTCCACTCTGCTAGGCTACAACCATAGAGGCTACAACGTTAGTTAGTCATAGTACTGTACTTGACCCTTTAGCTTTAGCCGTGTTCGTGGTGATTGTGCCTTTTAGGGAATATTGTTACAAATACCAGACAATTAAAATGTCGTGCTGTGCGCTTGAATGTACTAACAGAACTTCCAAGAAGTCTAAAATGATAATATTATACATGTTAACCCCGTTCGCAGGTGTTTGTGTGCTTGGTAGCTTAGCTTGTTACTTATTAGCCAGCTAAGGACGTAACCCTTTATGCATACATATACATTTTAGTTTATGATTCAGCCTTGGGTAATACTTTTATAGTCTATGGCTATGACGCCCATAATGCTAAACGGGAGCAAATGTTAATAGGGGACCCAATTATCCCAGTGGTGGCCGCCGGAGCTAACGGAGCCGCAGGGGGCTAGCTCCAGCCGGCGTCCCGGAGCTAGCCCACTGCGGCTCCGTTAGGTCCGGGCGGTGGAGTCCGTCTTTTCTCAACGTGTGAATGACAAGCATTAAGAATAACAAAATATAGCTACTTCTCTTGCAGATTGTCTCATTTGATTATGAATGTAACGTTTATATAAGGGAACTACACTGTTAGCAGTAACTTGGTATGCATGTATTTCATGTTAGCTTAGCTTCTTAGCCTGAGCTAGCTCTGTTTACTTCCAGTTCGGAGGCAGCAGGTCCCGCCTCGGCTCCGCCTCTTTGCCCTTATTTGGAGCAGGCGGGATTAGACTCTGACGTCACAGTTGAGCCGTTAGTGGCCGACTCCGCCTACTAAGGGCTTCACGGCAACTCTGCAGAATCCTATGGGTGACGTCACGGACACTACGTCCATTTATATATACAGTCTATGGGTATACCCAGAGCCATATAATAGAAGAGTTATGACATCTCCGTTCACTCCAATGGACCACTTTTTTACAGCAATGGCAGATCGTGGAGCCTCTCAATCGTTCCCCGGAAGTTAGCGCCAAGGCTAGCAGAGCAGTAGAGTTGCAGCGTAATAGACCGTTCGTGACGGACTTTTAAAGGTAAGAAGAAGTTTAAAGATTTATATTGCGGATATTATCAGTACATCTGATTCAAATTAACATGTGTATTAAAAGGATGTCAGTGGATTATCCCTAAATTAGTAGATTTAGGGAACGTTTACAGATAACAGATCAAGCTAGGATACCTAAGCAAGTTAGCAACACACGTTGAACAGCCTTTCAATTGTAAATTCCGTTCTCTTAATGTCATTTCGTCCAACGTTGTTGAATTAGAGAAGAGGGGCTTCTAAACTGGATTGTATGCAGGGGTGGAGGGAGTTAAATATTAGATAAATATAACTTTGGTGCGTGTAAGAGTGAGTGTTTTTAGCAGAGCCATATTGCGTCGAAAGAAGCCAGTTGAGGTGGTTCGGGCACCTAGTTAGGATGCCACCTGGGCGCCTCCCTAGGGAGGTGTTCCAGGCACGTCCAGCTGGGAAGAGACCAAGGGGTAGACCTAGGACCAGGTGGAGGGATTATATCTCTTCGCTGGCCTGGGAGCGCCTTGGGATCCCCCAGTCAGAGCTGGTTGATGTCGCCAGGGAAAAGAAAGTTTGGGGCTCTCTGCTGGAACTGCTACCCCCGCGACCCGACCACGGATAAGCGGGAGAAGATGGATGGATGGATATTGTGTCCTTGTGATTATGTTGAGTATTACCTGTCTGTATAATGTTGCAGCTCAGCTGATTTTGGATTGATGGCAAAGGAAGAGGGACTTAAAGAGCCTGTGACACGAGTTTCCCCCATCATCCAAACCCATCAATTTGAGTAAATATGGTCCCCTTGAAAACCGTTACTGAACTGATTTTGGATATTTGTACTTTGATAACCATTAATCTGCTCTTCAATGTTGACCATTTTCTGGATCTTCTCGGGGATTCTTCAAGTCCCGCCAAATGATGTGTGACGTCATTGCGGGCACAGCGCTCCAGCTGCACCGTTCAGGATCCCAGCTTCTGCATGTAAACGCACGATGGTGCACACAGCAGCAAGCTCAGACAGCGATGACTGTTTAATTTTGAACGTATCTGAGAGCTCATATGAGGCTGAAGGATCGGTTTATGTTGTATCTGTTAGAAGTTTAGGAAGGAGGTGCGTCAATATGGGCGATCATATGGTCATGTAGCCAGTGGTGGAATGGGACTAAAAATCATCCCGGGACTCTCGACCGGCCCACTTCGGTACCGCTAGTAAATTGTCAACGGGGGGAGTGGGGGATGTCAGGGGCGGCGGGTGCTGTAGATAGTAAATGTAAATATCTAAATATTTGTGTCACTGCATCCTGATAAAATACAAATATAATGTATAATGTCTGTACTACGAAGCCAGTTCAACATACCCTGGATATGTTTGAGTAACAAACAAACTAACAACAACAAACTAACAAACGAGATCTCACTAAGCGGTCCTACGACGCTGGTTATCAACTCGGTAAATCAAGCCAGGGTTTCTCTCTCCAGCTGAGAGCGCGTTCACGTCTAAGACACGAGTGGATCTGACTTTAATTCTGACTTTTTAATTTGTCTCGAGTGTTTCGTCAACATAATGTGTTGCTTAAAATAATACTTCTGCATACAGTATGTGACACTGTAAGTGTTGCACGGCCAGATACGGCTCGAGAAGCTGAGTCAGATAAGAAAATATATTATATATTATGATATTATATGATCGATGATCTGATTGATGATGTAATATGAATGATAAGTGCGACACGTCGGCGTCTTCTCTGCATACGGCAGTTTAAACTGTATTTCCTTTATCCTGTAATATGACTTGAGAGATTTAAACTCCGCACACTGAGTTGATCTCTTTTCTATAGACGCCGGAGGCGGGCAGCGGCAGGTAAAATAAGTTATTTAGCCTTCTCAAACCTGAGCCTCACGCGCCGCCTATGGGGGATGTGCTAGTGACTTATCCGACCGGCCCACTTCGGTACCGGCCCATCGGGATTCGTCCCGATGGCCAGTCCGCCACTGCACCCAGCCCACGTAAACTGTCGACGGGGGGAGCCTCGCTGCGGGGAAACGGTGGACCTAGTGTCCCGATCGGAGTGGGAATAATAATAATAATAATAATAATCCGTGCATTTTATCCATTAATTTCCCCAACATTGTGGTAAGGAAAACACACGTTTAATCCCTGTTGGTGTACTACAACTACAAAAAGCATCGGTTTGTTTTCTCATCAGGAAATGCAGACCGGCACAAACAAGCGATTTTTAATCATCATCCTCACGATCATTTAATAATGTATCATATGTTCGCCGAATTGACATGAAAGCACTAATAAATGTAGTTTCATCCACTTGAGTTTACAACGATTACAATAATCGATTTGTTTTTATATCACATCCGACGGGAGGAAATTCAGCAGCTCTCACTACCGATTTTTAATCCTAATGTAATCATCATCTTCACCACGATCATTTATATTTATGAAAGCACTGACAAATATGAATATACTGTTGTCAACTTCATTAAAACGTTATTAACGTGCCTAATCTCAGTAATTCACCATTTCTACTCATGACAACACACTTTGTCCGTGTTTGGCTCTCTCGCCGCACAGTGAAGCGTTTCCGCATTGACGTCACTTCCGGCTTCCCCCAAAACTTCAAAATGAGTCGAAGGAATTTCCCCGCGATGTTCGAAATTATTGATATTTAACGGAACGGTATCGCTTTTTCTTTTTTAAACTGACGGTTCGAGATTACTAGTAGCCCAATATTTCATTGCACAACAGTTGTTGGGATGCTGTCACAGGCTCTTTAAGTGAGAGTGACAACACAAGGTAAGTTTAATACTACTGTTTTATATAAGTAAGCATACTAAACATGTATTCTATCACTATTATATAAGTAATCTTGTTAGTAACCTACTGTATGGCAGGTGGAGGGGCAGTGATGTTACAGGTGGAGGAGCAAAACTGCAAGACTGCAAACTCACAAGACAGAGAAATCAAAGTTTGTTCTCCAGAGAAGAGGTTGATTTCACTTCAATTTTTTCATATTTTCTAAAGATGTGGAAATGGCACAAAAAAAAACTTGAGAGCTGTAACCAATACAACTGTAACAACATGAGTAGAGAGCCACCAAGGTTTTTCAAGTGCCTCTCTTACTCCATTTTGCCAACCCACATTTCCAGGTACATGACGGGACACCTTGCTTGTTTTTGTTTTTTGCGCTCCTCTGGCTGGGTGCTGGCAGGTGGAGGGCAGTGATCTATTATATGGCTCTGGGTATACCTTGGATGAAAATGACAGGCCTCTCTCATCTTTTTAAGTGGGAGAACAATTGGTGGCTGACTAAATACTTTTTTGCCCCACTGTAGGTATGGCCCTACACTATATTGTTAAAATATAGCATGATAGGTGTCCTTTAAATCAGATCATTTATCAGGTTAGTTGAACTTTTTGAACTTTGACACCAAATGTGTGCCGTCAACCAATAGCAAGCCGTCAGGCAAATGGCGATGACCTTTGAAATAAACCACAATGGAGGAAGCTATCATTGTAAGCTGCATTTCACCATCCACTCCATTTGGCCTTCCACTCCACAAATACAAACTCAAACGGGGGAATGGTTTGCTTTGAGAAACTATTAGACGGTAAGATTAACATACATCCTATTATTTTTTTTGTTTTAATTAGCTAGCTTGGATAGCTTTTTTCTTATAATTATATACGTTAGCTCTTTATTTAATGTATTTATGTACAGACCCATTTAATGTATTTATGTACAAGTAACGGTCCAGAAGAGAGTAAAACAAAAATATTATAACCGTTAACTGTTATAACCGTAAAGTGCTAGCATGTTCGGCTCGCTAGCATGTTAGCCATTAGCTTGCCAGCTAAAGTAAGGTTCATGCTAGCTAGCTCATTACACAAGGCAACGTGTGCTGGTAACCGGGCTTTAATAACCAATACAAAAATACGTGTTTTGACATGTGTGTTGCCTTTACTGTAAATATGCTTGCGAGTTTAACTTGCTGTCTAGTTACCAGTCCGTTTAGTATCGAGTTATCCCAATTAAAATACACTTACCTTAGATTTCTGCTGTCTATTCTTTTTTACTGGCAGAGTAAAGAACAAGATGGAAGCATCGGTGGACTTTTATCAACAGAAGTGGAACGGACATGATTATTCCCAAGAGAACAACATCATGGTGGTAAGTTAAAACAGACTTACAAATAAATTAAATCTTACTTTTACAAGGGGGGGACATATTTGTGTTGACACCTTTACAATAAAGTACTTTTTGCTTGACTACACGTGTAATTTATCTAAATATAAGGATGCAATTGCATTATCTGCCTTGGTCCTTTTTGTTTTATACAATGGTCACTGACTGCTCCTAATAGTTTTTTTTTGTTGATATGGGGTCCTAGTAACCTGTCAGTGCAACTACACGATCCAACATAGATCTGTTTTTGTCTGCCACTAAAATAATTGTGCCACATTATAACACTTTTCACAAGGACAGAAATACTGAGGCTTAGTTAAAGAGCTTGCATATGTCTAACCAAGAGCAGCCAGCAACTAATAGCTTTAGCAAGGAAAATATTTAATGCGTTTGTCATTTGTGTGAATCTGTCCATTTTAACTAAGGATGCGAAGAGGAAGGGGACTGAAGGCATACGTTAGCTACTGCGAACCTCATAGCCTGGGGGGTGCGCAGGATAGCTGCAGGGCAAAAGTATATTGAAATGCAACATAAAAAAACATAAAACAGAGCTGTTGCGAACTGTGAAATGTATGCCTTATATAGCCCTCAAAAAAATTCCTACATTTGACCTCTCGCAAAAGACGCTTTGTATGTATTGGAAAAGGCTTATGGAATGAAAAAAACGTGGTATCCATCCATCCATGGTCCCAAAATGCAATGTGTCACTAATAAAGATGCACACATATTTAACACATTTACAGAAATGCAAAAGCACACCTTTTCTTGATTATTAAATGTGTGCATAAGTGTCTGAAATTGCAAATGATGGTTCACTTTAGATATTAAATGCCGATTATATAGAGAGTAGTGAATGATTTCAGACATCTTAATATTGTCATCTACTAACATGAAGTATTCATTCTAACAAGACTGATATTACACCTTTTAGTTGGACCTAAAGTAATTTGCTGCTTGACTGTCACTACTGTACGTGAAGGCAAACCGGAACTCATTTTGATAATTTGTTTGCAATAAGTGTGTGTTAGCCACCTACACGATGTATTGCGTAGATTTAGAGATGGAGTGGAAATCAGGGGGGTGCTCTTGGTTCAAGCAGCTGCCTGCTGGACAGAAGACAGGTTATGGACTGCTTCCTCTCATATCCGGACAATAATGAGCGGAGCGGCACACAGCATTTCCCCCTTCAGCCTGTGAGTGTGCCACATGGTCATCATGTGTAGTGTGAAGGGCCTCATTGTTATATAACCTTTTTCTAAATAGTAAGGGACTTTGATTCTGACAAATTTAACCTCGATAAACACTTGATTTTAATGTCAGATAGTACAGATAAATTCAAATATACTTTAAGTAAGCAAAATACATTTTTAATTTGTTTAATTGTCTACAGTCCTGAAATGTAATCCAGTAGTATTTGGGGAATGTTGTATAGTAATAGTGTTGGCCTTTAACATTTAATTACACATATTTTTCATGCAGATTTTTATAGACAAGTGGCCAAAAGCCTGCATGCTTTACAGACTCATATGACTGCCAACCTGCCGGTTTAAAAGCATTGATTCCTCAACTGAGTTACGCTTAAGAGGTTTTTTGGGCCCCCACTTGTCCATGTGTTACACTGGTGTGTTAAAGGCCAGTACAGCTTCAATTTGCTAAATTGTTTCGAGGATCAAAGGGTTTGTCCCTATACAATATCGCACATGTTTTAATAAAACATTTGAGACCATTTTATTTTCATTATAAGGGGAGGATTGCAGTTGATTTACAAAAAACGATACATTTTCTTTTGTATATCTTTCTTGACATAGCTTGTTTGTTTGACAGGCTCATAATCAAGTCGGTTTGAAGTGAAAGCACTATTTGGCTTTGCAAGTACAAAGATGAGCAGAGAGCATATTATCCAAAGTTAATGTAAACTTGAATAATGTACTTCATTTGAATGTAATAATTGTGTTGGTTGTTGTTTGTGAAAGCGCATCATGTATTGAACAATTAATCTGAACTTTTCGATCCGGTACGATTAGAAACTGAAGCAATATAAAAATGAGCCCCATTAACTGAGTTTTAAACATCCTTTAAATGGAAGATCCCCATAGCCCCGCCCTCTCGATCGGATCGGCGATCGGCCCCAAAATACCCGATCGGAGCATCCCTACTCCTAAGGGTGTAGAACAGGGGTGGCCAACCCGCGGCTCTCGAGCCGCATGCGGCTCTTTGCCTAGTTTCATGCGGCTCTTCAGTTCATATCGAATTTTATATGTGTGAGTTTGGGGGAGAGACACTGACTCCTGACTAGTGTTGCACGGTGTACCGATACTTGAAAGGTATACCGCGATACTCTGCCGTTAAAAATGTTACGATTCCTCCGTTTCATTAGTATCAGTACTTTAAGAATGACGGGGGAAAGTACTCCGGTGAGAAAGCACCGTTTTAATAAGAGCCGTGTGTATTCAGCGCTCTGCTTCCACTCCCTGCACTGCAGCCGTGCCTGCAGTCCCGCTCCTCTCAAGCACGCTCAAGTCCCTCCCCTCTCTCGTGCACTCGGCCACGCGCTAGCTGCCAGAGCATGTGAGAAAACGAGAAGCATGGCTGCAAGTGGGAGTGAAACTGCTGCTGCGCCTCGGCTTGTTGACAAAAAAGACGCCAGAAGCTACATTTGGAAGTATTTGAGCTATATCTCTGACAGTGAGGGCAAGTCTACGGACACCACGAGGCCTGTCTGTAAGAAATGTATTAATTTTATTTAATACGAATTCTTGTCATTTATTTTATTTATTGTTCTCATTGTTTAAAAGTTTGTGTTATGGTTATGGTTCTGGTGTGAAATAAAGCACAATAATTACATTTAAGACTGTTTCCCTCTTTTTAAGAAAAGTATCGAAAAATAATCGGAATCGCAATTCTTGACTTGGTATCGAAACCAAAATGTTGGTATCGTGACAGTTAAACCTGATATTTAGTAGGTCTGTTAAGTATTGAATGCTGATAATTCTGACGTAATTTGGCCGGTCAAAGTTGTTTGGGCTCGGATAAAATCGCTCCGTTACTTTCGTCCCGTGTTACTTTCGTCCCGTGTTACTTTCGTCCCGTGTTACTTTCGTCCCGTGTTACTTTCGTCCCGGCTCTCCCTACGTGTGTATGTGTGGTGTCAGGTGTCAGTATGAGAGGATGACAGCGTGTCTAATTTTGATGTGGCCCAAGAGCCAATCACAATAATACCTGCGATGCAGCTAGGGCTGTGCAATTAATCGTATTTTAATCGCGATTACGATTATGGCTTGCGACGATTATGAAAACAGCATAATTGACAAAATACGATTATTTTGCTGGGTGCGCTTTCGCCCCTCCCTAAAAGCCCACTCGGCCACGTGGGAGTGACATGTGTTGTGAGTGTTCAGCGCGAGCGAAGACGTCAGAACAAGAGCAGCAACTCGTTAAAAAGAAGGGTAACATTATTTCCACTATTTGCAAGTACTTTGCCATTACATTTCACATCGCTAAAGATATGTGCCCAGTTAGCACTGTTGGCAACCAGGGCTTCAAGCAACTTGTCAACACGTTGGACAAGCGTTACGCGATGCCGTCTGGGTATTATTTCAGCAGGTCTGCGCTGCCTGCACTATATGACAAATGCCGTGGGGAAGTTGAGAGAGATGTGGCTTCAGCCGACTACTTTGCTACCACAACAGACCTATGGTCTAGCCCAGGGGTGCCCAACCAGTCGATCGCGAGATGTGTCTAAAAATAGAACAACAATATTCTGTTTTATCGTTAATGTCCTGTAACATAATCTTCCTGTGCCAGAATAATGCACTTGAACGCATCAAAGCTTTGTGATTGGCCGGCGTCACCCCATGTGTCGGGGCGTGGCTGAGGGTCTTCAGTACAGGTGGCAATATTGTCACCTGCCTGCGCTCATCTCTGAAACCAGACCATGTAAACAGGCTGGTGTTTCTTGCAAAAAATCTTTAAGAGATGACATGAGCAGCCCTACCAGCATTTGCCATGGTGGCCTGAACTTTTTTATTTGGTCTTAAATTGTAGTTCAACATTTATTTCCTGTTACTTCTGGACCATGACGGTTGGCCAGCCTTCAACGTTTAACTGAGTGGAATATGTTGAATATGTTTTACCAAAATGTTGGCTATATGTTAAGGAGTTTTCAGTAGGTTGTGACAGTGCACTGCATCATATTTGATTTAATTTATTTTGGTCTAATTTATTTTTATTTATCATATTAATAATATATGTTTAGTATGGTTTTGGAAGTGCGCTCCAACATATTTGTTGATCTTGTTTATTGGTAAAATATTATTTGTTTTAAAGTTCAATAAATGGTCAATGAATAATCGTCAAAATAATCGTGATATCAATTATTGACCCAAATAATCGTGACTATGATTTTTGCCATAATCGCACAGCCCTACAGTGACCCAATCACCTTTGAGGGGGGGGAACCTATCGTTGATTAAACACTATCCAGTGTTTCCCCTACCATTGTCTTGGAGGGGCGCTGCGCCCTGCCAACGGAGCCCCGCGCCCCCCCTGAAATTCAAGGTGTTTAAAAAAAAAAAAATATATATATATATTTTTTTAAATATATATATATATATATAGCACTATAATCAAACTATAATCAAATAATATAAGCAAATAATCTATATCTACTGTCACTTTTCACATTGAACATGTGCTCTTTTATTAAATAAACTAAACGCTTTCATTTTAAGTTGTGAGTTTAGTGTTTTTGACCCTAAGAAACACTGATGCATTAATCAATAACAATAATCCAAAGCTCCTCTCTGCTCCAGAGGATTTAAAAAATATATATCCCAATGCCACAAAAATGCATCAGTGACGTGGTTGAAATCTTGTCTCCAGAAAACAAAAAACTGAAACAAGCGGTATCAGTGACTGTGTGTTTGATGTGGCTCTTTGCAGTAACAGAGAAAACATTTGGCTCTTAACCTCTGACTGGTTGGCCACCCCTGGTGTAGAAGGTCAAACAAGTCAACAAGGCGAGTGGGTGAAGTGAATACATGAAATGTTAATCACTGCAAGTCTAAAAACAGGCAAAGGATACTGTTGTGAAAAGTAACTGTCTAACAGTTTAGTTTTGTGCTTGTTGCACTATTGGCAAATACAGAATTAAACTGAACTCAGATGAAATCCCTTGTTTATGGGAAATATACTTTTGTTCTATGTCAATCCTGCATCGAGACAGAAATTTGAAAAGGGAGCAGTTTCTTCAAAGATCGGGTGCAATTTACAAATGAATTTCTTTCACGGGCGACTGCTTCATAAAGGAACTTGTCCTGACTCAGATTGAACACAGTTGAATGATCCTATCCATATTCCCGACTTCTTTAGAGACAATGTTTTCCATCTTCTCAAACACAGAAGTCTAATATTTCCATGTTCTCAGGTGCAACAAGTGTTAGTGATTGGGCATTTTTTTTCTGCCACCAACCCCTTGTTTGGTCAGCAACTGGAACAAAATGACACTGGAACAAAATGACACTGGAAAGAGCTTGTGCTCTTTCAAGTATAAAGGGGACCCTATTGAGGTGACAAAGCTTTACACTTTCCCTTGTAAGAACTACACCAATAAGATTATCAATATTGTTTTTACATTCAGTTTTTCCAACTGCATTGATAAGGAAATATCGCATAAAAGTCCTGTATATAAATATATATATTCAAGCCATTTGTGACAAAAGCATTTTAAAAATAATTGCAATCCAACCAGTAGAACTAAACCATTTACCTTTTATGTATACTTAAATGTAATTTAGTTATTATATAAAGTAAATAACACACTTATTTTTAGAGATGATCCCCGATCACGTGATTTTCAAAAGATCGGAATCTTGAGAAAAAAATCGAGGATCGGGAATTATTATTATAATTTTTTATAAAATATTTGTATTTAATTTACAAAACAAAAATGACCATGTTCACGTCTTAAAGTCATCCTGAGGCCTTAGTTTTGGTTTAAAAGTACACAACATCATGTATGTGTTGCTTCTTTTGGGCTTGTTTTCATAGACCTGGTTGCTTATTTCTCTTAAATCTGGCAACAGAGTGGGCAGGGCGCAGTGTCTAATAGTAGCAGTAAGCTAACGAGAGGCTACGTTCAGCTGGTGACTCGGGAGTAGGGTTGGGTACCGAGAACCGGTTCCAACATTTCGATTCCAACTGCATCATTTAAAAATGTGAATTTCGGTTCCGCTTTTCGATGCCTGAGGAAATGTTTCTCGCCGTGCTCCGTAGCCTACGTTATGACTGCGGCGGGGCGGGAAATGTAGCGTTGTACCTACACTTCCTACAGCGTAACCTGAGACTAGGGCCGGCCCGTCTCACTGGCGGATGTTTGCCTAGGGCGGCAGATCTGTAGAGGCGCTGCACTGACAGCTCTGGGAGAAAAAAAAAATGTTTCGACCGTTGGTGCTCATCCTAATGTTTGGCCTTGATGTAACAACATTCATAATTAAGTAAATGTAACACCCTTTTCTTCCCGGTTACACTGTTCATTTGCCCTGTACGATGGGCGCTGTAAGTGATGAAAATGGGGGATGTTGGCTTATCTGGCACCCGTAGCTCACAGCCAAAGTAGGAGCGAGCGAGGGAGAAAGGGAGGGTGCACCGGTACCAGCGCTGTTGTTATTAGCATCTGGTGCTAGCTGCTTTAACGGAAGAAGAAGATGTTTCTACAATGATGTGGAGGGAGAGTCCTCTCCAGTCAGACTGAGGCTGATAACTCCAGCTCAGTGAGGTAAAGAACTCTGAGTGTTTAGATAGTTCACTTTAGTGCATTGACACCTAATGGCGCATTTCCACTGCAACGGGGTAGCCCCGTTTAAGCGTCCCTAAGCGTCCTCGCTCACGCCTCGGGCTGCCTCGCTGGCCGGCAGAGGCCGTGGCGCATTTCCATTACAGTTTAGGACCTGGGGTAGCAACGCAGTGTAGGCGGGGCGATCAGCTTTTTGGCGGGCTTTTTGGGCGGAGCGACGCTGAGTAAAACTGCAGTGGCGTCATCTTCAATGCGACACAACTCACAAAACACACACAACAATGGAGGATGTGGAAGCGATCGTTTACTTGTTTCTTGGTGTGTGGCTTGTTATCACAGCAAGAAGGAAAGTGATGTTTCAAAGTAGGCTGCGTATAGCAAGACGAGATGCAGAAGAAGCTGACGAGAGAGTTGTGGAAGTCCTACAACGCTGCAGAGACTACAACAGGACTTACTACTCGGTAAGCTAACGTTCGCTAACTAGCCATGTGTTTAGGCTCACGCTCACAATACGACCAAAGTGTTTCAAATATTTAATTAATTGTAGCTACCACTTTTACGTATTAAAATATGTATGCTTTTGTTTGTGTATTTCAGAAGTTACGTTGCCGCAGACCATGTGTTTGGATGCTCGACCGAGCTACCGAGTGGTGGTCTGTGATTGTTCCATCTTTCACACACACTCAGTGGGTGGATAACTTCAGGATGTCTGAGGAAACATACACCTACCTGTGCAACAAACTGCGGCCAGCGATGGAGAGACGGGACACAACATTCCGCGTGTGTATACCTCTAAAGAAGAGAGTGGCCATCGCACTGTGGAAGCTTGCTACCGGCTCAGAGTACAGAAGCATTGGACATCTTTTCGGAGTGAGCAACACCACTGTGTGCCGGTGTGTGCGAGACTTCTGTGCTGCTGCAGAGGCGTTGTTAGTACCGGAACTAATTCGTTCACCAGACCGGCAGAAGTTTGTAGAAATGGCTGCCTACACTGAGAACAGGTGGGGGCTCCCTCAGTGCGTAGGTGCTATTGATGGATCACACATACCCATCTTGGCACCACAGGAATACCACTGTGACTATTTCAACCGGAAAGGCTGGCACTCCATCATCCTTCAAGGAGTTGTAGATGGAAAGGGACATTTCTGGAATGTGTTTGCAGGAATGCCTGGGAGCTTGCATGACGCTCGGGTTTTGAGGCTGTCCTCATTGTGGGAGTTAGCCAGTCGTGGCAACTACTTTCCACCTTGCACCAGGGACATTGGTGGGGTGAATGCTGGCTATTACATGCTTGGAGACAATGCCTATCCCTTGCAAAGCTGGCTCTTAAAACCCTTCCCAGACACTGGACGGCTGACAGCAGAACATGTCGTATACAACAAGAACATTTGCAGCGCACGGGTTGTGGTTGAGAACGCATTTGGTAGACTGAAGGGAAGGTGGCGTTGCCTCATGAAAAGAAATGACTGTGATGTTAAACTTGTGAAATCCATGGTGCTTACATGCTGTGCTCTGCATAACCTCTGCGAGAGTCATGGAGAGGACTATGATGATGGGTGGAATGCACCAGCAGCCGCAGAGCCTGGGGTAGCAGCGGCTCAAGGTGCAGAGGAGGAGGGCACTGACATCAGAGAGGGTTTGATGCGCTACCTGAATACCTAAATATGCATTGTATTGTATTGAACATAAATAAATCGTTTTTTTTTTCATATACATGTGTTTGTCAAATGTTTTAAACAAATATTATCTGAATTGAATATTTGAAATTCAAGCACCAGTAAGTACTGCCCCATAATAACAGTTGAGGAAATATCAGATCATGAAAAGAAAATCTTTCTAATCAATTAAGCAAATATCAAAGCTAACTATAAACATAAATACTAAAGTGTAAAACACAGCAAAACTATATTCATAAATGCAAGTGTAAAATAGTGTGGACAATTGTAAACTTGGATGGAGGCTAAAGTATCCACAATATAAAATATATTAAAATATAACCTCAATCTTTCTTCTAGACATGTTAAAAGCTTGCTTGAATGGGTTATAGGTTTCTTGTTCTCTCGTCTTTGAAATATATAAGGAATGTGTTGTTTAAGTCTAATAGAACGAGGGTATTACAATTGAGAAAAGTCTACATGTATTATATATTTATCATGTATTCTTAATACTATTACAAAATAAACATGTAATGTTTTAGAGGAGGACCTCAAGCTAGCAAACTCAATTTCTTGCTTTAAATCTCTTAAAACTAAGGGGCTTTTTCCTAACTGATGGTGTTTGTTATTCCTTTATAAATGCATGTATGTTTATATCTTCTCTAAATAAAGATGATGTGAATCTGATTTTTTTTCTGTTGGGTGCCATTCATTATCAACAAGAGATAAGATAAGTCAAAGAAGTACTTTAATGATGGCAGTATACAAAAAAAAAAATGGTGTATCAAAAAGGCATGCCATTAAACAATACAAATTAAAAATTATAAACTGTATTGCAGCCAGCATAACTATACATGGCATTGTACAAATAAAATAAACATTTTAAAGAACATAAATAAACAAGAAAGTACAAATTTAAAAAGTAACTAGAAAAAATATATATAATATGTACAATAACTATTAATGTTATTTTAAGTTGGACGAGGAGGAGACGGGCCAGTCGGCTGCCCAGTCCCCCTAGCACCTCGCCAAGAGTGCGCAGGAAGGCTAGGTTGAAGGTTTCTGTTTGAGCGGCCTCCTCCCTTCTCAAGGCGGCCTCCTCCCTTCTCAAGGCGACCTCCTCCCTTCTCAAGGCCGCATCCAACTCCCATCTCCGCTCAGCAGACGCTTTGGCCCAGTCCAGGTGCCGTTCCTGCTGGGCCATGTGCTGTTCATGGTGCCGTTCCTGCTGGGCCCGATCCTCTCCTCCTCGTTTCCTCTTGCCTGGGTGACAATAAGATAATAATAATTAGCAATAAGGAAAAAACACAGGACAGGTACAGGTCACACAAGGATATAAGAATAACATGTATAAACAGAACAACAGTAAGGTGAACTAAAGAAAGTTCTGGCCCTAGATGTTTACAGTAATTGTGAAAGTGAATTACATTATGTCCAGCCTGTTGATAATGAATATAAATATATGTATATGATAGGATGTCACACACAACGGTACTAGCTGCTTACTAGCTAAGACTTTACTTGTAACAGAGCATTTCCACACAGTGGTATAGCTTATTTTAATTACTGACGATGGATGATCCAAGGTTTAAAAAAACAAAACACAATTCCAGTCGTTTTGCCATTTCTATTTCTTACCTAGAACCACACGCTGCGGTGTCGTGATGGCACTCGGTGTTGGTGGTTGAGTCGGGTTAGGGTCTTCGGCTGGTGTCTGTGGTCGAGCTGGGGTCCGTTCTGGATTCAATGACGAAGTGGACGGAACACTGCCATCACCCGTTGTTCGGGAATGTTCCTCTTCACAAGTCCCAATGTAATCATCTAGAACAGCAAAATGACTTGTTAATTCCACAAACTACTGCAGCACAATACTAAATAGCAACAACAACTATAGAAAAGAAAAACTGAACGTAAACAATGGCACATATGGTGTTAGCAAACAATAGCTCTAGCTAAGGCTATCTGCCTTAGCTAGCTATGTAGCTCGTCGAGGCTCCATAAAAGCATGGGTTGTCGAACATTAATGTAAGGATAAAATAGACTTCTTTGTTAGAAGTGAGCGTACCTTGCAGGGACTCCAGTAAAGCCGTTGCAGAGTCCAGGCCTCCCTCCCTCCCAACGTTGGCCGGTCTGTGGCCGTAAATCTGGTCCAACAAGTCGAACCACTTCCATTGTTTGCGACCCGCACCACTCGTGTTATTGTTGTCCTTTATTAGGCGATATTCACTCTTCATCTTTTTAAGTTTTTCCCTACACTGCAGGAAAGTCCTCGAAAATCCGCATTCGGACATCTGTGCAGAGACATCCTGAAACACTTTTACATTTCTTGTTGTTCCGTCGAGCTCCCGCTGGATTTTATCATCCCCAATGAGATGAAGGAACGTCGTCACCTCCTCGGTCGACCACGGTGAGCTTTTCTTAACAAACGTAGACATTTTTGTAGCTCCTCCGTTTACAAAATGCTGTTTATAAAAATGCTGCAAGCTTGCTTCTAAATATATATGCGACGCTAGGGATGAACTCGCGCGCGATCTTGTGACGATTCTCTCTGACCAATCAGCAGTCGAGAGTGTTGACGTCACAGCCCTGGCCTGGTAAAAAAGAACCACGATTTTATGGGGCCGGAAAAAAAGGGAAAAAGTACCCGCTAGCCGGTACTAGGCTATATGGAAATGCCACCAAAAACTGGCCTGGCCGCTTGAGGACGGTTCAGGACGCTTAAACGGGGCTACCCGCTGCAGTGGAAATGCGCCATAATAGTCCGTTTTCTGGTCCAGACCACCGTTTGTTACATTGTTTCATTTTTCAGAAGGTTCGGTTTGCGTTCACACTGGCATAACTGAAACGGACTATCAACTTTAAACACAAGTCATGTGCACGGAAATGCAGTTCAACCATTGGTCAGACATTAAAGGGGAAAGGAAACACCAATTACAGTTATAATATTCCGGTAGTTTATTCATTTTACAATGGATATTGATCGTAATATTTATTGTATATGATATTACTCGCCAAAAGAAAATTAATTATCCGCCGGCCGGGTGGGGAATTCCGGGACCAGGCTGCCGCCATAAGGGGAGTCCCAAATGGTGACGTCACTGGCTGTGTTTTCGCTCCACCAAAAGTCAACACAACGTAGCAGATATGGCAGCGATGGAGGAATTTTGCAATGAGATCGACGTTTTGAACGATGAATTTGACTATTCGTCGGGAGATGACATTGATGTGGAAGCATCTACAGTTACCAGGCATCCCATGGCCTATGCTTATGAACCGATTCGGTCGAATAGAGTGGCATACGATCCGGAATAAAAATTTTAAAAAACACAATGCTAACAGTGAGCCTCTGAATTAGCCCCGAGCGAAAATGCTAACCTATTACTGCACCGATAGCTCCCTTATTACTTATCCTAGCCGCACATCCAACACATCGTTTATGATCGCAAGGAGACACAGAATCTAACGGTGCCCACCTCAACACTGAAAGATACAAACTCGCGAGGTTATCCACAAAAACGTACATCAAAACAAGTGGCGCTAGGTACTAACATACGGCTTACCTTCCTCATTGTCTGGTCTAAACTGGTCTTCAATGGCATTACAACGATAAAAACGATGATGTAGTTAATCCATAGGTTAATATACAATGGGGCTGTGTCCCCTTTGAAATGTTCTGATAATCTATAAGCAATACAACTGCAATTCCGTTATCTGCTGTCCGCTCTGTGCTCCGTGCGCTCTGGGTCCTGCAATACCATCCATCAATAGCAATACTAGCCTTTTTAGGGCTGTTTTCGACAGATGAGCGTGTGTATGCCAGTTTAATTAGTTGAGCTATAGAACACCCCCAATTCTCTATTGTGCGTCATAATAATAGCTACCATTTAGTTTGGACGCGATTGCGTTAATTAATAAGGTCACACTGTGTCAGTAAATACATGTGTGAGCTAGTAATCTGGTAGTGCTGCAATATTTACCTCTCTCTCGGCAGCTGAAGCAACTCGTTTGGTGGCTCGAACTTCACGTTTGTTGACACTGTCATTGTCTTGCGCGGCCGACGTGCTGGGACGGTCGGTGTTCCCGACTGCATACGTTGAGAAATCGAATATTGTGGGAACAGATCCTGGCTTCAAATCCAATGTTTTGTATTGAACCAGGCATCCAGACTGGACTTTGAGCAGCTTCTCATCCTTTAGTGGCAGCCTTCCTTCTTTGTATAAAATCCATTTGTGCAGCCTGGGGCAATACAATAAACTCCTGACGACGACCGTTTTCTTGTAATGTAAACTACTGGTGCATTGCACGCCATGTTGTTTGTTATTGAGCTTTGGCCCAGGAAGCCGCACCCAATCAGTGACGTCACTGGAAAAGTCCCGGAGCAATGGAAGCGCCCATGGTCATTAGGCACGTATTTCAAAAAGTAAATTCGCGTATCTCGATCGTTTACATTGGAAATAGACTAGATAAATACATTTCCTAATGGTAATATTGTCGCATGGAAAGCAGTTTGAAAAGTGTTTCCATTTCCCTTTAAGGGGGTAAAAACGCAAATTCCGGCAATTTCTACCGGAACCTCCGCCATGGAGCATCGGCACTTTCGACAGGTTATTCTCATGCTGCTGTTAATCTGGAGATCAACAGACACTAGCGGCCCGCGCATATAATTATATAATCAGACAACGTCCGTTATAAAAACATTATAACTTGGGCTGTCAGTCGATTAAAATATTTAATCGCATGATTGTCCATAGTTAATCGCAAATTAATCGCACATCACTCCCATCCCGTCACATATTGACGGACGGTCAGGGCCCCTCCCCGTCGCTATATTACGTACAGGGTACCCCTTGCCCGTCAGGTTTCTACGGGCAGGGCGTCCCATAGACCTTCATAGACCACGTGATCAACAACGATGGCCGACCTTCGTGTTATTCTCGGTGGAAAATGCCTATTTTAAGGTTCATTTGGCCATTAAAATGCGTTTGGTGTCATTTTATGCGAGTAATGAGTTTTTATTTCTGATTATTTGTGCAGTACATGTACATGATGTTTAGTTTGCTAGTTATGACGAAGATTACTTCATGAATGTGTACACATTCATGGTTGCTAAGGTGGTTGCTATGGACGCTGCAACAGCTCCCAGACCACGTGATCAACAACAATGGCCGACCTTCGTGTTATTCTCGGTGGAAAATGCCTATTTTAAGGTTCATTTGGCCATTAAAATGTGTTTTGATGTCATTTTATGCGAGTAATGAGTTTTTATTTCTGATTATTTGTGCAGTACATGTACATGATGTTTAGTTTGCTAGTTATGACGAAGATTACTTCATGAATGCTAACGTTTTTTTGGTGGAAATGTGTTTTTTCACAGCAAAGTCACCCTCTGTACTTGGACTTATTCTCCCAATAAGTCCAGTGCACCAGATTGAAGCATTTTACTTTAAAATGTTCAAACATTTCTTCCAAGTATCCCTGAGAAGGCAGATATGCTGGTTTTACTCAACAAGAACTGTTTTTAAATGGTGGGGGGGGGGGGGAGTTCCTTTTAAAAGTTGGACTGTTGCACTGTTGTAGCTTCAGTGGTTCTCAGGTTACAGTTACATAGCAGTGAATATAAACAGACTGATTAATGTGAATATTACTGTAAACTAACCTGTGTAAAAGTTTCTCGAATAAATGTAATTTTTTTGGTATAATTTTTTTACCCTGCCCCTCAAAGAATCGGAATTGAGAACCGTTAAGAACCGGAATAGAAAAGTAGAATCGGAATCAGAATTGTGGAAATTCAAACGATACCCAACCCTACTCGGGAGTCAGCACAGAGAAAATGTCAGGAGTTTGGAAGTATTATAAAATTGAAAGCGAAGGCAGTGTAACAGCCAGATGCAATGTTTGCAAGGCGGAGGTTCCGCGTGGTGGAAAGAACAGAGCTACGTTCAACACGACCAATCTAATAAGCCACCTGAGAAACAAACACAAACAACAACACGACGAGTACACAGCGGCCACTCAGGTAACAGCACTGAAACAACCGACACTTTCAGAGACTTTTAAAAGGAAAGAGAAACTGCCCCAGAACAGTGAAAAGGCCAAAAAAATAACAGCCAAGATAGCTGAATTCATCGCGTTGGATGACCAGCCGTTATCTGTTACCTTTTTTTCTCTTAATGCATTGCATAATGATCGGATCGGGAAAAATCGGTATCGGCAGATTGTCAAAATCAAATGATCGAAATCGGATCGGGAGCAAAAAAAAGTGATCGGGACATCCCTACTTATTTCCACTGTTCATTATTCTGTTGATTATTTGTTTTACTTTTAATGAAAACATTGTACTACTTCAAAAAAAAACATCAACATTTTTAAAAAGCCCACAGTATGTTCTTCAAATGGCTTGTTTGCTTCATTAACTCCAAGAGAAAGTCAATTTACAATGGCATAGCACTAAACCAGCAGTTACATTCACATTTCAGATGCTTGAGGCAAAGGATGTTAACCAATTATATGGTTTTATGACTTTAAAGAATAAATGATGCACATTATTTGCCTATTATTTTAATTCACTCATATTTTAACATACCTATAGGTTTATTGTATTATATAAATAATTTAACCATGTAACGTGTACACGCATCAACCCTCAAAGCCAATATCCCTTGTAATGCTTTGAATGAAATATATTTACTTTGACATGACATTTTTATTGTTCGATTGACTTAAACAATCGTTTTTTAAGACAAATTCAGTGATCATAGGTGTGTGCCTACATGCAAGGGACACAAACTTTGTAACGTATGACCTCATACACCTGCCATTGACACTTCCAAATGTACTACATGTTATGATGTTGGAAACTGCATTGATACATCCTGGCATGATGTGTTCTAACCTTTGGTGCAATTGATTTATGTAAAGCTGAAGGTGAAGCCATTAGTTTCTGGTATGAGATCCCTCTGTGAGGCCGATTCTGAATTTATAAAATTTCAAGGAGCTCTGATAATTTAATTTGAAGTGCCCTTTTATAGGTTAGGTCACCTGCAGCGCGCCCTGCAAATTGAATAAAGAACAGTAATAGGAAAACAGGATGTCAGGTGGGCTCCCTGCTTATAAAATCATTAACAACAGTGTGTCTTTTCTCATAAAGGAGCCCATTTATTTTGAGGAGAAAATGTTATGAAAGTGTAGGGAGCAACTCAATTTATTTTTCATTAGAAATGAACTCTGGAGAATCACTGAGGGTTAATAGCTGTATGTGTACATCAGCAGTGAGAGCTAATAGGTTGGGGAATATCCTGTTCAGAACACTGCTGTACATTTTTTAAATAATGCTCTCACTTAATATGCTTTTTTAAATAAGGTGCAGTCGCCATGTATAGAAATAATGAAACCGTTTTGTCGTAGCATATACATACTTTTACAATCTGTTTATTGTTTCTAAGTGTAGTATAATTTCATTCTGATTCTGAATGTACAGCTCGTAACAATACTGAAATTGTCTTGCAAATTCTGTCTATATATGAATCTCCATTGTAAGAGGGAGAATAAGAGACCGACAGAGATGTCACCCCCTACGCTGGTCCCATGCTGATGGCTTTGTTTGGGTCATATCAGAATAATGTAGCCGCAAGGTCAGATCCTCTCATTCCTCCGCAGACTTCCGCAGAGCTCCTGGTGCTCGCAGCATGACTCTGGCCCTGTGCCGCAGGAGGTAGAAAACCCTGCCTAATCCCCTCAGTGCTTTTACAAATATCTGTATTTCCTCACTGAGGAGATCTGAAGATTACTGCCACAGCCCATGTATCTGTGGACAATGAGTTATTATTGTACCCACATGGTGGTTTTTAGTTGGCCCAGCAATCTGTTTTAAGGTTCAAGCTGCTGTTGTTTGGGAATACAGTAGTTTCGCAACGGCTGAACGGCTTAAAGTGGTTCTTGTTTTTGCTAAATATTGCTTATTTCCCGTTGTTTGCCCAAACATTACATGATTAATTTATAACGTTTTACCTTGGGGAACATAGTTAAATAAATCAAATACAATTTTATAATATAAATATTTTGTAACTTACAATAGAGCAAGTTTGGTCACGTCATTTGACCTACATTTTGGGCCCTAAATGAATATTTGGTTTTGGAGGAAAGTGAACTGCTTATTGCCTGGCACTGTTGCATTATTTGTGCCACATACATTGGTTTGTTTACATTTAAATGTAAAATGTGTTCATGCTCTCTGGAAAAGTCTTCATAATGGAAGATCATTTCTAAATTATCTCAAATATAACTTTAGCATTTCTGTTGTATACTTGTTGTTTTAACTTACTAGTGGGATACATCTGCACTTCATTTTGTGTTGCCTAATTATTGGTTGGGCTTTTATTCAAGTGATGATCTGCTGTTATTTTTCTATCAACAAGATGCCGATTACAAACTGATTACACAAAACCTCAGTTTAACAGTTTAATCATAATTCAGTAATTTTTCAAGCAAAAAGCTCATTGTTTATCAAATATGAGCAATGTGCACTTTTCTGTGATTTATATGATAGTAAACTAAATGTTTTTGGGTTTTGTGGTAATGGTAAAATAACACAACATTTAAAAAATATATAACAGTAAAACATTTGAGACTATAATAAATCAAATTTAATTGTCAATTAAAGCTGTAAAAATATTGTTTTAAACATGAATTGCATTTCTAAACGAACCAAGTTACAAGGTTAACACTGTGATGTAGCCTGGCTGTCTTCATCACTTACTTTATTTACTGTGTTAGTGCATCTACACGGGCTCATGCATAATGCCTGGCTTTATTTCCCATGCCTCTACAGATGAACCCTTCTGTTGAGAGAAACGAAAGCTCCATAAACATACCCAGATGTTTTACACACCGGCATCTCCATACATCATGGTATCGAGTACAGTGGAATCCACTATTCCCCTGAGTTCATGGATGTGTAGGTAGAATATTGTGCAATGCAAGTTATGATTATAATGTAAGATTGAACACTAGTATACACATATGGGTTATTCATACAGGTTGTGTATTAATTAGGATAGTGCCTCTCTGGTGCGTTTCATTAGGGACTGGCCTTTTTGAAGTTTATTTTTTTTAACCAATAGAGGATGCTTACGGCATTACTGCCAACTCTGAAGAAGAAGAGCCTTTCCTACTTTTCCCTGGAAGTTTAGCCACAAGGGAAGCTCTGCTAATAAGTTCCCTTGGCTAAACTCAACCTGTTTTCACCCTCAATCACTGCAATGTAGAGAGAACTAAAGATGTATTTGCTCTTGTAGACATTTCACTAGATGTCTTAACGGTATAACAACATATTCTGCTGCATAGTTTTGGGCTTTAATAATGAAGTATTTGTATCATGAAATATAAAAAAGAGAGTCTGTAGCAAAATGCCTCGTGCAGCCTCTGTTCACTTTCCTCACCACCTCACAGCGGTGAATAAGGATTAAATAAATTGCCTCCGTGAGGGCTGGGCCATTTCTGTTCATATTTTCACAGCTTAAATCTGAAATGGAAATGAGAGGCAATTATAACAGCTTTTAATATCGCCATTATTACACAGTGACCCTTCATTTCACACTGATTGGGCACTTTGGTTAAAGCAGTCGTGTTGAAAGTCACCCAGACTTCTGTGTTTCTTTCTGTCTGAAAGGAGCACTTCTTTTTGCTCCGACCTCTCAGAGGATGGCTTTGTGTGCTCACTTAACTATGTTTTTTCCCCTTTTTTAGCCGTTTCACGGTGTCTGACTGTCCAGGAACAGTCACCCAATCTGACCTTCTGACACAGATTAGGGCTTTTACAGCGGGCTTTCTCTGAATTTATTTTTTGTTCTGGGGGGGCTGTCTCAATCTGACGTGTCCACTATGGATACTGATGAAGCCTTGGCAGCTGTCGTTGTAATTTAACTTTTATTCTGCTGAAAGAATACTTTTTGGTCTTAACCACAGATTTTATTCAAACATATTAGTATGGGCCTTACTTTCCAATTATTAAACTCCTCTCAACCTGTCACCTTGATACTATTTTCAGGAAAAGTACATTTTGTAAAAAAGGTATGAAAATTATACATTTTCATTGAATATTTCATGAAGTATTAATATATACTCGTGTGATTTTGAGGGTTCGGCTTTGGGAAAATGCTAAATGTTTCAATATTTTGTGACAGATTAGAGACAGTATTTGTACAATAAATTAACAAGATGATCTAAATATTAATAGATAATGAAAATAATCATTTGTTCCAACCATATAGTAGTACAAATAGAAATACATTCTCATGTGTTATTTCCACTGGCAATATAAAAGCCCTTGTCCATCCCAAGCTCTCCCTTTGTTCCCGGGTTTCCTCCTCAGTACATTTCTGTGAGGGTGATGCTTGTTGACACATCTTTGCACAGAGCACAGCCTCTTCTTTCAGAGGTAGGTGTCCACATGTCTGTGAAGGTATCGCCTCCAACAGATCAAAGACAGTTGGCACATTATTTATGCATTGGTGAAAGGTGAGGTATTCAGTTGAAGCCGAGCAGCAAAGCATAGCTACCCCTTATTCTGAAGTAATGACTTTCTCTTGATTGAGTGCTCCAAGTCAAATCCAGAGCCACTGATTTCTGTCCTTTTGCTTTGTTCTCTGTAAAAGGCCATCACATAGGACTTGAAATCATGAAATAAAGTACATTATTTTTCAAAACCACCACAACTAACATCTGTTTTAGTAGGTCATTAAATATAAATGATCTCTCCTGTGTCTTTTCTCAAAAAACGTAATCTTCAAAGTTATCAATATCTACTTAGCCAACACAATTGTTAATGAGAAGTTGACTTTTGTGATACATATTTTATCCCAAAAGTCAAACCTACTTGGAGAAGTACTTGTTACCTACTGTGATGATTTCAGCCAAAAATGGAAAGTGGCAAAAAAAACACAGTTCTAACTTTGAGGTTACATCTTCAAGACTGATGATTCGCATACAAATAGGCTACTCTTCTGCTCCTCTTTACTCCAAGGCCTAAGGCAACAACCTTGGTCCGTACATTTCAACAGCTTTCAGTATCAGACTAGAGGTACGTGTATCCCATGCCTTCATTTATTGATTATTTGTACTGCTACATCACAAGATATTCAAGTTATTACTAACTCTCAAGTCAGGTTTAAATCCTGTAGTGCGGGAAATAATAGTACAAGTGGTTTTGCTTACTATTTTTTGTTTATCTCAGCAGATCCAACTCATAATAAACCATCATTAAAGGATCTTCGCTTTAAACAAATGTTTTCTGACGGCCAGTGAAAGCACATTTAAGCAACTTGCTCACTAAGGACTCTTTCCACTCAAAGGTCATACTAGATAAGTGGGGAGGAGAAGGTACACCTCGTCACTTTTTGAAGGACTAAGTGTTCTGCACTGAAAGAGACCATGGGGAGACTCAAATGACTCAAAAGGCTATATCAGCGAGCACTTGTGGTCGAAGTTATTTATTTATTAATTTGAGGCCTGTCTACTGACACATCTGAGTGGTCTAATTGCTGCAAATTGACACCGGTTACTGTCCATAATGGGAGCTTGGGAGTCTTTCCTAACCGCGGTTCATTCAGCCGCCCCTTGCTGCAGCTTAACTGCCCTTAAAATGTCTGATTGCAACACGGGAGCTGTGGGGCGAGACAGGATTATCAGTCTTTGTTGTGTGACTGTGTCTATTATCCTGACCTCTATTCACAGCGGGCCCTTAGGAGTGTTGCTTCCAGCCACACAGCAAACTACCCTGGTCCCCGACAAACAACAAGTGAACCAGAGATCTCCCCCTGTCCCAATGCACTAGACACTTACAGCTCCAAGACTGGCCAAAGAACCCTACTGCAGGTAAGGCTATCAAATCCATATTGATTTAATAAAGATAAATTGGAGGCACTTCCTTTCAATGTTATTGCAGCAGAGGCGATTGATTGTGTGTGATGTAAGTGTTGACTGGTGATATTGTCACCAAGCTGAGTGATTGCTGTTAGTTTGGGAAGTTCATTACTAGTGAAGAGCTGCTGGCAGAGCTTTGATGGGGAGCTAAGGCTAGTTGTTAAACTGTGAGCTGTGGAGCTGTGTGTGAGATTTTGGCAGATTTTGACATCACAATGTGTTTTGCTTAATGGCTAGCATATGTGGCATTTATGTTTCATTTGTTGGACATTTTCTATTTATTGTATTTCATTTCCATTAGATATTTTCTTGTAAATATAAAAACAATAAAAAAACATTTTATGAAAATGCATGTATAGTCACAAGATATTCTTAACTAAACGTTTATTTTTGTTAAAAAGAAATACATATCTTTTTAATTTGAGATATTAAATCTATCAATGGTCCAAATGTAATTTAAAATATATTATTAATACGTTCTGGTGAAAAACATTTGATTTGACATCTGAAAATGTGGTTCAATACTGATAGCAGAAAATAATAATGCTGATAGCATACCTCAGCTCGAGGTGAAATGTGGGAGAAACCTTCATCAGGAAATTAAACGTATCTCTTAAATGTTGATAAAATAAGTATTACATGTGAAACCCTTTGAAATTACATTTATAGTAGTTATTTTACTGGATGAAAATTGGACTGCTATGCAGAAAAAGCTTTTTTCTCTTTGTGCTACTGACGTACAGCAAGAATACTGATGAACAATGCCAGAGGACACCAATGGGGATCCTCGTTGTTAACCCAGAGGCTTGTGATTGAGGTCTGGTATGACACGCAGGCATAGTAACCTTCGACATGAAGTTCCATAAATACATGCCCATTAAAGCTCAACTGATTAATTCATCATGTTTATTTTCATGGTGGATGTTGTGAAGCCTAGAAATAAACTCTCTGAAATCATACGGATGTCAAGGTGCCAAGAGTTACGAGGGCTTCTGTGGCATATTTTTAGTATTACATTTGACCTAAAACCAAAATATGCACATGATGAATGAAGGATGATTCTCCCCCCCTTTTCCGTATCTGCCGTGTTGATGGAGATGTTGTCCTGGCAGGTTAGAGGAGGAAAGGGCATTAACATCATCATTTATTAAGCCTTTTGTAAAACCAAGAATGGTGGTGCTTTGGTTCGTCTGATCCTCTGTCGGAAATACAGTATCAGGATATTCTTATCCTTCTGCTTTGAAAAGTTTCAACCACAGTAAGTGTGCATTCAAATGATTTCTGTGTGCTCTGATTCACCACAAATTGCTTAATGGTTTGAATCTCACTCCTGATAGCACCGTTAGACTTGTCGATCATTTCCAGTGAGAGCCATTCAATATGTTTTGTTCTTTATGCATTTATTTTTGACTCAAAAGCATTGCAATGGGGTCACCATATAAATGTGCTTTGTTGGACAAAAGTAGAAGAGAACATGCATTATAAACCACTTTAATAAAAGAGCACATTTTAAGTAAAGTACTCTACATGTTGTAACTGCACAAATCTTGCATTTTAGGTTTGTTTGTGTGCACACACTTGACTAGACACAGTTTTACACAATTCTTAAGAACAACATTGGAATGATTTGACATCCGGTGGTTGCGGGGAAATAATTCTTTAAACGTACTTTAAAAATTGTATTGCTAAATTTATCTCAAACTTTTCCCGCTGTCAAACAGAGCTGGTCCGCTGACTGCAGAACTCTCTTATCCTCCCTCAGCCCACTACATCAGATGGGGATGATTGCAGTCTTGAAATCAATGAAACCACAAACCTACCTGATAATATTCCCTCGTGGGGTCTGGTAGCAGTTACAGTCGTGCCCCATTTATCCGTCCACGGGACTCTGTACTGGAGACGTCTGTGGGTTCAGTTTGTGAACTGTATTTAATGAAATAATGGATACATTTGCGTGTTAACCAGAACTGTTAAACTCAAATTAGCGGCATGTGTAATGTTATTGAGAAAAAGCATTTTATAATACTGTTATAAATAAATGTTTTATTGTTCGGATTGACAATCCAATATACAGTACATTAATGGTGAGTTAGCAGGTTCTCTTTATTTCTACTTTTGCTCTTTAGTTCTCTTAGTGAGAGGAAACACTCAGGAACACTCGTACATGATGACACATTTGTTCTTGGGATTGTGAGATCATGCCCCCCAGAGAGACATCCACAGATTTGTAAATGGACCAATTTGACAATATACAAGTCTCTCAAGCTGCCAGATCAATCTTTTTCTTTCCACTGCATTATTCCCCAAACAATAAAAAGACAATATCAGATTAATATATAGTCTGTTCTTGGCCGGGATTTATCCTTGTGGGGCGGAACACGTATCCTTGTCTGAAGTCACCGAGCAGTAAGAAGGATTTGGTTGACAGAGCACAGAGAGCCCAGAGATGTCTCTGCATTTGAGGTCACTGGTGGATAGCAAAATTATCTAAAGCCCTAGTTTGCGTCGATTTCTCCCCCCCCCCAATCCCAGAGTGAGTGTCAGAGATTAGTGGTGTATCCATCCTGCGTGACCTCTTGGAGCTAAAGAGATACTGCTTTGCCATCTTGTGACGTGTCACACAATGCAATGGCAAGACTGCCATTTCAATGCCATGCTACGCCATTCAATGACCCTTTTGTTAAATGCCCTTAGAATGGTGGCCTTGCATGTAATTCAGGCAGTACGCCCCCCCCCCCCATCGCCTGAACTGGCTTTTTCAGATATAACTATGTTGTTCTGCTGAGGCATCTCATTTGGGTGATAGTTTCTATCATTTTAGATTCTGTGATTGGGAAATATTAGTTTGGGATCTACCAGTATGGTAATATGTCTTTTTTCTCTCTCTCTAAATTAAATAGACTCGGGCTAGAAAACAGAGCTCTCTCTCTCTCTCTCTCTCTCTCTCTCTCTCTCTCTCTCTCTCTCTCTCTCTCTCTCTCTCTCAAAAATGTAATTTAACCTCACATCTTTGTCCTTTTTTACAATAATTTCCAAAGCTTACACAAAGAAGCGACTTGCATGCATTTACTGACCTTCTATTTCTTACCAACATAAATGTCAATTCTAATTGGATAGAACATGTCCATTGTTTAAAAATCATTCATTTTGCTCTTTTTTTAAAAGCATAATTGGTTATTGGATGAAGGTCCATATTCTGAAAATGATTTAACAGACCTACGCGCATGATTAGTCAACCGTTATTAAACCTGAGATTTCAGCGTTTCTCTCACTTTGAGTGACAAGCTAGTGTTGAAAATGGACAAAGCTAATAGAACTAGTGTCAAAATGTCAAACGGACCATCTTTGAAGCATCAACAAAATGTCTGTATTGAATCTCTCAAAGGCCTCAGTATTCCCTTACCCAAACCACACTCAACACAACCAGAAAACTGGCATACAAATCTTAGATATCTGACATTCCCATTTCTGAGGCTGTCAGGCTTTCTCCTGGTTCAGGCGTTGTGTGATGTTTAAATCGTTCTCCTCGGCTATACCGAGAGGCATGGTGTACAGTAGGGCTGCTCGATTATGGCAATAATCATAATCTCGATTTGGGTCAATAATTGTAATTGCGATGTATTAAATGCGATTATTCATTGACTTTGAAAACATCAATTTATTGGAGAAAAAAAATGTGAACAGTATGTTTTTAACAGTTTTATTTCGATTACGTTGTTTTCGTAATCGTTGCAAGCCATAATCGCTACTAAAATACGATTAATTGAGCAGCCCTAGTGTACAGTGTTTTATAAAAATCTATGTGCTGAGATGTATCGAGGTGGGTATTGGTATGGTTAAAGCATTTTCTTAATATCACCCCCTTCAAATGACTCCAGTGAAGTCATTCAGTCTATTTGGAGAGACTGTAAAAGTACAGCATTGGTTATTCTTTGATTCTGTTTCTATATTGTTGTGTCTGTTTGTTGAATGAAAGTTGTATTTGTTTTGCATTAGGAATGCTTTGGCAGCCACATGCTTGGCTCAAGTCAAACTCAATAACCCATCTCAGTAGGGACATGCAGGGACAGGGAAGAGGCAAGTGCTTCAATAAGAAACAGGAAATCCCCTTTCCTCCAGCATTTTTGGAGTTTATCCACATTTTAAACATCAGCATACATTCGTTATGATTTGTATCTGTATTTATCTGATAAGTTGTTCTTTCCCTTTATCTTGATCTAGATCTGAATAGTAAAATATAGTATTCTAAAAGTGCTGTATGTATTTTTAATAATAAATAAAAGTCATAACCTCAGGTCATCTCATGCAATACGTTGCAGCTCCCTTCACTACACTGTATTTTGTTATTAGCAGCAAGAGTTACTCTATTTCTGAAGAATACTAGATTGTATAATGTTATGTTTCAAAGAGTAATTGGCAATTTATGACTGGATTACAAATACTTCAGTTTCAGAGGTGAATTTGAGGTTATAAGGAATTTTCGTAAGTAACGTGTTGAGTTTTAGCACTTCTGCAGTACGTGCACAGTTCGTCACTGCTTGCTGCTTAGAGAGCAGTACGTTATTATTTCACGGGACAAATTAAATGTGGCCCATGATGCTATACGTAAAGGTAGCAAAGGTGTTGAATTTGTGCCCCTTCTGGTCATTATTTACTATAATTGCTGATGAAAAAACGGCAATTACCCCATGGATAGTAAATTATTTAGTAAGCTCAAGGAGGATAAAAGGGACATTGTTTCAAGCAGAGTGGTTTACTTGGAAGTTTGTATTTCCTTTCTGTCATTCTCCTTTATGGCAATGCATGCACACTGATAGAAAATATACACAACCTTTTTTGCTCAAATTACGTTGGTTTATTTTATATATTAATACAATAAATAATACATTACAATAAATGTCCATCCATCCATCCATCTTCTCCCGCTTATCCGTGGTCGGGTCGCGGGGGTAGCAGTTCCAGCAGAGAGCCCCAAACTTTCTTTTCCCTGGCCACATCAACCAGCTCTGACTAGGGGATCCCAAGGCGCTCCCAGGCCAGCGAAGAGATATAATCCCTCCACCTGGTCCTAGGTCTGCCCCTTGGTCTCTTCCCAGCTGGACGTGCCTGGAACACCTCCCTAGGGAGGCGCCCAGGTGGCATCCTTACTAGGTGCCCGAACCACCTCAACTGGCTCCTTTCGACGCGAAGGAGGAGCGGTTCAACTCCGAGTCCCTCCCGGATGACTGAACTTCTCACCTTATCCCTAAGGGAGACACCAGCCAGCCTGCGGAGAAAACCCATCTCGGCAGCTTGTATCGACGATCTCGTTCTTTCGGTCAAGACCCATCCTTCATGAACATAGCATAGGTGAGGGTAGGAACGAAAATGGCCCATCACAACGGTGCGTTAAAGCGACTGCAGTACCGCTCCCGCTGCGCCGATTCTCCGGCCCATCTCATGCTCCTTTGTTCCCTCACAAGACCCCGAGATACTTGAACTCCTTCACTTGGGGTAAGGACTCATTCCCTACAATAAATGTGAATTATTTTAAGAACCAGTAAAGTCACTTTGTAGCGAAGTTTAGTTTTCATCTGCTTTGGTTGTCCAGGTTATTTCAATGCACATGACACAATGTTTACATATTTACAGCAAAAGAGATTGTGGATCCCACTCGCATGAAACAGTGTTTGTGTGCTAGTTTCCATATATAATACTGGTTTGAAAATAATCAAACGGATTCAAATTGTGGAAAAAAGGACATGCTTGAGAGCATGCTTCACCTATAGTAAATGGAGTTCCTTTTCATTATGCCCACGCTCCCAACAGGCGAAAAGGTTGCTGTGTGATGGGTCATGCTTATTGTGCAAGTTTCTGAAGGTCCATACTGCCGGACTGGAGTCTTCTAATAACCATATAATTCGAGTTGTCAGCCCCTTTCCATGTTGCTACCTAGAGAAGGAGCTGTCCATCAAGTGCTGCAGCTTGCCTTTAAATGTCCCTTTTCAACGGATACTAGCCACTCGGGCACTTGCATTCCAGTTTCATGCATGGTGCTTTCATTATATCAACATTTTAGGAACACTGTAAGTAGTGTTTAAAAGGCAATTATTCTTAACTGAGTGGAACAGACGGTCAGTACCTAGGTCATACCTCCAATGATAGGGCCTTGCCTGAATATGGGCTTTAATAAAATGACTGGCAGTCAGTAGTTAGTGCCATTCCTTCCAATACTCATCATTATCTGCTTAGTGTTCATCTCCAAGAGTGCCGCTCCATAATGTGCTTCCAGGCCCAAGGCAGAATCAGTGTTGGTACCTAGATAGGACCCCAGCTGTGTGTTCCTACGAGATAGCAAAGCACAAAAGTAGCCATGACCGAAATGCTGATAATGGAATCAGTGACATTTGATGTGTTACTTTAATCCCCACACTTTGAGACGCCATTTTATTTATCAATCCATTTGGTGGATTTGCTACACCTTGGCTGAGAAGGGTTTGGATTTGTGGCTGCAGGAGGATTTTATTGATATGTAATTCATATAAAACATGTCCTGATGCAGTGTTTAATAACTATTCTGCCCTATTTGACCCTATTTTCTGGTCCCCATAAAATCATGACCAATTTACCAACAGTGGTTACAATGAGTTCATTTGTGAGGGACAATTATCATTGGTTAACAGAAAACTCTAAAAGAGGTCGAAATCCAAATGATTATTGAATTTGAAATGATTGAAATTCAAATGATTATTGAATTTATACTGATGTTGCAGCATAGGTCACAGACTATCAACCACCCATAACAGATACATTCAAATCCATTTCTCTAAAAAGCAGACATAAATTAGCCATGCTGTCATTTATAATAACATCGTTTATCAATGTAATATAACACCATGAAAAAAATAGTACATCTAGGTTACAACCGAAGCCTTCACTAATGAGACGAGCAGCCGCAACAAGGAAAGGGAAGATGCTGATGTGAGGAATCAATGAAAAGCTGCATACACAAGCCCAGATATCATAGGCTGCAGCTATATGTGGGTGCTGTTATTTGAGCTGCATGAGATTACTATGCAAGAACAGTGAGCTTTCTTCCTTGAATCGACTTCAGAGCAGACTGTTTTCAGATGCCTCTCCAAGTTCTACCACATGCCATGATTAATTCAGCCGTAATGTATGTTAATGTATGTTAATCTGTGTCACCGATATGCTAATGAATACCTAACTCCCACAATCCAACTTGGTGGCAACACACACTCGTTGAGAGGACATTTTGAGGAAGGATCCTCTGTTCAAATTGTATTTATACAGCAGGCCTGTGCTGCTTTGTGACTTGTTTGTGGCAAACATGAGGCTTGCCTTGAATATTTTCCAGCATTTCTAAAATATGAGAAAATGGAAATGCATCAAACAATGATGACACAAATGTGTATTCATGTGAAATGAGAAACATCAATTCATACTTTTTTTCTTTGTTTGCTTAAATGTTATCATACATAAGCAAAATGTCTGTTATTTTCTTTGTTATTAATATGCTGATGAAGAAAATGTAGATTTGTTTTGACATGCTGAAGAAAATATAGAATGTGGTAGTTTACAACTGATATTTAACCCTTATCCTACTAACTGGGGCCTTTAGAGAACCAAACAATAAGCAACATCTTAACTTATCTCTAAAATATGAATGACTGTTGGAAAAAACAAAAGTATTATTATTAGGGCTGTCAGTCGATTAAAATATTTAATCGCGATTAATCGCATGATTGTCCATAGTTAATCGCAAATTAATCGCACATTTTTTATCTGTTCTAAATGTACCTTAGAGTAACCTTTTTCAAGTTTTTAATACTCTTATCAACATATGAGTGGACAAATATGCTTTATGCAAATGTTGGTATCATTTGAACAATGACAAATATTCTTATGAATATTAAACGACAACCTCTGAACATTACAAATATTCGCCTCAATTCAACCTGGAACCTCTCTCATTCAATAATACTGTGTGTGTGTGTGTGTGTGTGTGTGTGTGTGTGTGTGTGTGTGTGTGTGTGTGTGTGTGTGTGTGTGTGTGTGTGTGTGTGTGTGTGTGTGTGTGTGTGTGTGTGTGTGTGTGTGTGTGTGTGTGTGTGTGTGTGTGTGTGTGTGTGTGTGTGTGTGTGTGTGTGTGTGTGTTGGATCGTTGGAGCTATGTGCAACTCAAGGCATATGCTCGAACGGGAGCTGCCTGGACGCTGCAATCATGTTGCGCGCACTCCATGCTGAGTGTGCTGACTTTTCGTGCAATGTCCCACTGTCTGGCTTCCTGCATAAAGTCAAGTGCTCGGCGCAGTTGTGGCGAAATGTCGCTCCTCTGTTTTCATTTAAACAGCTCCTTATATCCGTTAGCGCAGCTAGCTAGCACCAGATGCTAACAACAACAATCCACCACACGTAAGGTCTCTCTCGCTCGCTCGGGCCACACATACACACACCCTCCCGGTCCTCCCGATGGCCAGTCGGTGCCTGCCGGTGAGCGTGGAAGTGTGGTCTGCTGCAAGAGGGCAGCAGGAGCGGGGCTGTCAGCATCAGCTTGTATGGTATTTTAAACTCGGCGCACTCTGAAACTACGGGGCGGCCGAGGAGTTCAAATTAAAATTATTAGTGGCGTTCATTTTTTTTTGGGTTAACGCGTTATTAACTTTAATATTGAATTTGTATACTGTGCAAAACAAAGCGAAAACGAAAGTCAAAATGACTGACAGAACCCCCCTACCTCCAATAATGATGATGATGATGATGATAATAATAATAATAATAATAATAATAATAATAATACTAATACAAATAATAATGATAATAATAATAAAAAAAAAAGAGTTTGATACTTTGGATAATAATAACCTAACAAATAGTATCATATCTATTAATTGCATATGTTGATTTTGGTACTTTTGACTCGGGTAAAAAAAGCACAAAAAATAAACAAAAACAATAGAATGAATTCATTAATAATCAATTCATTAAAACTATAACAGACATTTGAAATGATTGAAAATGAAGCGCCTGAGATTTGAGAAATTATACCTCTGGGTTCCGCAGTGACCCCATTTGGTCGGATAAAGGATCAAATCTGAGCTCTCCTATTTAAAGCTTTTTTTCTTTTTTTAACTCACACAGTACACTCCCCAAGCAATATGATATCTTTATTAACAGTTCAATCGGGAGATACGTGATGGATGGAATACATGTTTATTATCGGTCACATTATATAAATGAAACCTAATGATGACAGTTTATAACAAGTGAATGAAATGGTGTTTGGCGATTAGGCCCAGGTTTTGTAGGATATCATTCAGGAAGGGAAATAACCATTTCCGATGAACCCCCCTGGGTCTAGACACTGGTGGTGGTGATAAGTGGTTAGGTCCGGTTGGAAGGGAGAAGGTTAAGCTTGGCCCTGAGTTGGAAGCAGGAGGCGAAGGGGTGGAGGAGGGTTGCGCGTTGACACCTGGAAGACAGCTGATAGAAAAGGGGAGAGCATATACTGTATAGAGGGATTAACAGGTGCGATAATTAGGCTTGTGAATGGAGGGAAGTGATAGGTTAGCTAAGGAGTGGCACTCCCTGTCATCTAGTGAAGGGAGCGAGTATTGCCATGACGTGCAATACGGAGTGATAGGTCTTCCTGCCTGAACTTGCGCTAAGCTTCATTAGATGGCACCAACTCATCATGATGTAAAGGGTGATATATAACTCCCTTACTATTTGACTTCTGGGGGAAAAGGGAAATAAAATACAGCTGGCCAACCATAATCCATGGAGTGGATACATTTTTTGGTTTTACACTTCCATATTTAGAAATTAAGACGTGACATATCAATGTAGTTTATAGCTCATTTGGAGTAAAAAAAACCATCTCTGTAATCAGATCAGTCTGATACAGTTTGGGAGCCACCGTGCTGCTATTGTCATCATGCGGGTGACGTTTATTGGAGATGAAAGCTTGTTTGTGTCGCTACATTTGTCGACTGAAATGCTCACTAGAACGGTTGCAGGGGTGTTTACAACTACACAAAAATACAATTTCTGTGCAATACTATGCTAGAAGAAATGTCAGGGAAGTGAAGGTTATCGTTTTCTGAGATAACTCTTTGAAACTTTGACCTGCGGCTACTGGCTGCTGTTCCCTGCTGAACTTTAAGAGGCCTAAATGCCTTGATGGTATCTGGTCGACATTCTTTAGCTGTGATGCATGGTTAAAGCAAGGGGAAAGACAAGGTAACGCATTATATTTATTGTCCATGTTTTAAAGTTCACTGTCAAATGATATTGTCTCTAACCAGGACACCTGCATCCTTGTAAAATGACTTTGAGATTAATCATTTTCAGGCCAACACTCAAGTGAATATTTTATGACTCTATTCCACTATATTTGTCTTGGTTTGTGACAATCAAGCCATTTGAAAACATTCATCCATTATTTACATTTGCTCGACAGGCTCATCAAAAGTTATAATAATGGTCAAATGAAAACATCCCCGCTAATACAGGAAAAAAGGTGTTAAACAGTTTTGCTTTCATAATTATGTTTTTGATGACATGAAAACATAATTAATGATGATAAGATACAAGATGTTTGATGATATTGGATCAGGGGCGCAATGAGTGGAAGGTATTGTAAGAGTGAAGTGTTCAAGGAGAAGATCTGACTCATTGGTGGTTAACTTTGTAGCATAAACAGTACATTTTCTTTGTCAATTTGTTACATCTGAAACATTATGACTCCACCTATTATTCTGGGCAGTAAACATCTCAATTTTTGAAAAGCATAATAATACTACATATGACTTGGTATTTATACTAGGCCTGTCACGATAATTAATTGTGTTGGACGATACATTTTCCCGGAAATTATTGCGATAAACGATAATATTGTCGGCACCGTTGTAAGACCATTTTAGACCACTGACATTATGATAATATATAATAATAATTCAAGTACATCCTTTTAAACAGAACTTTGTATTGAACATTCAACATTGCAACTGAAATGTGATATAATATATATAAATTATATATAATAAATAAAACAAATAAATGAAATTATAGAAAACTAACTATATCACACACAACCAAAACAATAAATTAAATAGACTCGGGCTAGAAAACAGAGCTCTCTCTCTCTCTCTCTCTCTCTCTCTCTCTCTCTCTCTCTCTCTCTCTCTCTCTCTCTCTCTCTAGCAAAAAAAACCCTCCTTTTTAAAACAACATACAAACAGGCCATATCCAAATGTAATTCAAAGATTTCGAGCAAGGAACACCAACATGTTTGCATTGTCGGGCAAATGCATCTTTGATTGCAAACTGTCGGGAAGGTGGGGGCTCCCCATCTCCAGCTGCCGTGTTTGCTTCCAGCTGGAAAACTGAATGAGGTGGAAGTGTTTCAGGTGCAGTTTAAGGTTGGTCGCATTGCTAGCTTTTGTTGCTACCTTTTTTAAAACAAATGTGACACACCGCCCGGCTCATTCAAGTCCGTCGGTTCGCCTCGTTGATTTGGTCCCATGTCATGGCCATTTCTACTGATCATAATTGTTGAGGTATACTAGAAAAGATTTACATTGTGCAATGTTCCAAACTCACATTGGTTTCTCATACAGCATCTCCGTATAGTATGTGTATCCACTAGGGGTGTAACGGTACACATACCCGTACCGAAATTATTCGGTACGGGCCCTTTGACATTTGAGGAACTGTCGAAAATTAATGGCGAACGCAGATAAAGTTGAGCTCGAAAATCCTCCAGCATCATTGAAGTCTCCGGTTTGGGAACATTTTGGTTTCGCAGTTACATACAAGGATGACGGACAAAGACAGGTGGACCAAACCAAAGCTGTTTGTCGGCATTGTTCAACTCAAATTGGTTACGCGGCTGGCAACACATCAAACTGGCACACTCTTGAAAAGGCATCACTCGAACGTGAATATCACCGGTACCAAAAGAAAAAAGACTGAAGTGCAAACCCAACTCCCGCTAGCATTTAAGCCTCCACCACTCGCAAAAAGTTCAGACCGAGCCAAAGCCAAATATCCTTATGTTGCCATGTTAGCAAAGCGCTACCTGGCTGTATCTGCTACCTCTGTCCCTAGCGAGAGGGTTTTCTCCACAGCAGGAGACATTGCTAGTGCCAGCAGATCTGCCCTTTCGGCAAGCAATGTGGAAAAGTTCATTTTTCTTTAAACAACATGAAAATACAATGACAAGCAAGTCATAATGTCAAACTGGCTGCTTAGGTACTTGTACAGTAAAGTTCAAAAACAGATTATTTCAGTTCATCGAAATGCTGCAGCTTAAAGGGATAGTGGAAATCCGCGAATTTTGGGTTTAACTTATGTATTTTTATTAAAAATAAGCATAATAAACAATTTTGTTTTATTTCATGCGCCTAGTTTCATTTTATTTTCAATTTTACTGCTCCCGACCACGCCCTCTCAATGAAACGAAATACTTCGGGAATCTTCGGGTGATGACGAAAACAAAGGAAGACGGGCACAAACATTGGACGAGGCACGAGTATTTTATTATGTTTTCTGGCTGATTTAATGCATCATTAGCCTGTACCATTGTGTACAACGCCATTTATTGCCTGTCGATTAGGCGACCGGAGGCCTCGTCATCCGATAATCCGGTACACAGTAGAAATGTGTACACTACAGTCATCATATAGACATGATAGACTAACAGTACTGTGAGTACAGCCTACACTTGACAGGCAGCCTGGCTAGCCTAGGATTAGGACCATACTACGTCAAAAGACCGATTGGCTCTAGCTGTATATCATGCTAGTATACAATTAATTTAAATGTATTCATGTAATTAATGCCCATAAGGCTGTTACATATACAATAATACATGTGACAAGATAATTTATGTGAACCTGACCCTGGTATGTTATGAAATGTAACCTACATGCAGTCATCCTCGGGCATAGCCATAGGCCTACAGTGCATGCATGCCAACTTTTGCAATATATAATATAGCGCCTAGCGTGAGCTATGCTTAGGGACCTACCAGTCAAGATTATTTGTGCGTAGGGGTGCATCATCTGGCGCCTGGTCCTGGTCATCCTCGCCATTGCCCATGCCGTGAACTAACTCCATCACCTCGGGCTCGAACAAATAAGGACGTAATGGTCCATCGTCTGGCTCAATATTCTCACCATCGTCGCTTACTGAACCGGATTCAGATTCAGTTCCTAAAACTACATTTTTGTAGGAAAGCCGAGAGGATGTTTCTGACTCGCTATCATCACTGGATACCTCGTACAATCCTTCTTCTTTGTCTGGTATATTTGCCCTTCCACGTTCATTCTGCATAGACGCCATGGTTTGTTATTGTTTCGTCTTCCTGAGTTTTCCTCACTTCCGGTTTGGCTGACTCGATCATTTCGTTTCTAAAAAAGTTCGGGGAAGCTGCAATAAAGTGCTTCTAACATGCGTAAGGCAATTATTATATTTTTTTAATCAGGTGTGATTGTTTTGGTACGTAATTATGCTTGTATATAAGTTAAAACGAAACTATTTGGGGTTCAATTTCCACTATCCCTTTAATGTTTATTTTATTATATTTTGTATTTATTTGAGTGAATACATTATTCACAGTTTAATAATAATAAAAAAAAAATATATATATATGTTTTGTTTTGTGAAAATGTTTTCTGCTGTACCGAAAACGTACCGAACCGAACCGTGACCAAAAAACCGAGGTACGTACCGAACCGAAATGTTTGTGAACCGTTACACCCCTAGTATGTTAGGGTTGGGAACCGAAACTCGGTTCCAGATGAGAACCGATAAGAAAATGCCGGGTACCCAATACAAAATACACTTTCGGTTCTGCTTAACGGTTCACGAGCTCAGTCACTTCATAACACATCCCCAGCTGACCCAGAAAGCCACACAGGTTCTGGTCCAGGCTCTCGTCATCTCACGCCTAGACTACTGCAACTCCCTTCTGGCTGGTCTACCTGCATGTGCCATCCGACCTCTGCAGCTCATCCAGAATGCAGCGGCTCGTCTGGTCTTCAACCTTCCAATATTTTCCCACACCACGCCGCTCCTCCGCTCCCTTCACTGGCTTCCGGTAACTGCTAGAATCCACTTCAAGACACTGGTACTTGCATACCATGCTGCGAATGGATCCGGCCCTTCCTACATCCAGGACATGGTTAAACTGTACACCCCAGCACGTGGACTCCGCTCTGCATCAGCCAAACGACTCGCTGCACCCTCGCTGCGAGGGGGACCCAAGTTCCCATCAGCAAAAACAATAGGTTACTTACGTAACCCCTGTGCTCTATGAAGGTAGATATGGTGCAAAATGCGATGGCGTGTAAAACCTGATGTGAGCACTTGCAGAAAAAAAAATCTGAGCTTGTATGCATACATTTACACTTGTATACAATATCCACGTAATTCGCTTGTTTAATTTTTTTGCGGTCTAGATTTCTTTAATTTTTTTCTTTTTTGTGTGTTTATAAATTACCTCGAGGGCCGTACCAAATGGTCTCGCGGGCCGGGCCGGAGGTTCCCCACCCCTGATCTAAACGTTTGACCCCTTTCTTTTACAATTTTCTAATCGAAACGGGGAATCGATAAGAACCAGAATCGATAAGCAGAACCAGAATCGGAATCGATACATTTCAAATAGGAAGCACCCGATAATTATCGGTCCGATATTATGAATTATGACGTCATCCCGATAAACCCGATACAAGTATTAATAGCCCCGATAATATACAATATATTCTTTGGGTTAAAAAAAAGAAAAAAATACTGCGGTGTGGGTGGATTGGGATGAGGGGCGCTTGTTTTTCACTCGGCTCCTCCCGTTTTGCCAGTACTGTGGTATTAGTGGTTTAGGAAGAGGGGAGTTCTTCACAAATCCAGCGCTCCCTAACTCATGCCTGGCTGTGACGTAAATGGTGTGCGGCCGTGAAGCCAGGACAGTAAACAAACATGTCGTCGGTGGTATGGGACTATTTCAAAGTTTCAGAGTTGGAAAGTTTGCTTGCTATTTGTAACACAAGTTCCACGAGGAGGGAAAAAGGCAACGAGCTACAATACTTCGATCCTGATCAGTCACCTGAAACATCGCCATCGCTACGATGGTGTGTTAAAAGCGTACAAAGACGCCTGCGCTGCTAAACTAGCGGCACATCCAAAGCCAGCTGCAAAGGCACCGGGGCTTTTATCTATCGCCGAGGCTTTTGAAAAAGGCAAGAAGTTTGCCAGTTTTGCAACTCAAGGCATATGCTCAAACCGGAGCTGCCTGGACGCTGCAATCATGTTGCGCCTTATCCGTGCTGAGTGTGCTGACTTTTCGTACAATGTCCCACTGTCTGGCTGCCTGCATAAAGTCAAGTGCTCGGCGCAGTTGTGGCGAAAAGTCGCTCCTCTGTTGTCATTTAAACAGCTCCTTATATCCGTTAGCGGTGCCTGCCGGTGAGCGTGGAAGTGTGGTCTGCCACAAGCGGGCGGCAGGAGCGGGGCTGTCAGCATCAGCGTGTAGATGGTATTTTAAACTCGATGCGCTCTGAAACTACGGGGCGGCCAAGGAAAAAAAATACACATGCGTTAATCGCGTTAAAATAATTAGTGGCGTACATTTCTTTTTTATTATCGGTTATCGGTATCGGTCTTGAGAGGCAGGAAGTTATCGGTATCGGTATCGGTTTCAAAAAAACAATATCGTGCATCCCTAATTTCAAACGATACCCATCCCTACTCTCTGTCCTACACGGCTTGTTGGATCTCCTGCCCCCCCCCTCCCTGTGAGCCCCCTGTGCTCTGATTGGTCAGCTCGCCCACTCTGTTCTGACGAGTCTACCACCGTTACAGCGGAACATCAGTGATTATGTGTTACAATGGTGTTGGCAACCAGAAATTAACACCAGAAATACAAACAGATGAGAATGCTTCGTGGGGTCTGGGTCCCGTGTTGGCGGGGACGTTGCGCGGCTCGTGAGCTGGGTTCATTTCCTGCTTGCTGCCTGGGGTCTGCGAGACATCACGAATGGACGCGGGAAGGGGGGGGGGGGGTGCTGAGGGGGCTGCAACACACCCATCTGTGAGGCGCTGAGGGGGCTGCAGCACCCCCATCTGCGAGGCTCCACTAGCACCCCCAAACGCGGCACACCTACAGTGTAAGCGCGCCACAGTTTTGCCGCTGCGAGGCTCCACTAGCACCCCCCCCCCTCAGCGCGTCACAGTTTTGCCGCTGAGTGTGTGTGTGTGAGGAGCTCCACGGATTGGTCCATTTGGACCAATGGATCCATTTGGGTATGGTCACGTCACTGTACCCAGGAAGAAAAAGAGAAATTTCCAACGAGGCGTTCTGGGGCAGCATTGACAGGTCTTTTCTGTGTTAGAGTTTTACTCGCTACAGGTTGTATTTTGAGGGTTTGTGACTTTGCAGACCGTTTACATGCATAACAACCTTCATACTGTAACACACAAGGGGACAGGTAAAAACCGTAAAAGCATGACATGGGACCTTTAAATCCAAAATATTCCCACACCGGAGATGGAGTTAGGTTTCGCAACCAATTCCATTTAACTTCAAATTCCCTTTGAGTAAGTCACACGTTGTCTCCTGCTTGTCTCTATATTATTAATTTGGCTGCTACGCTGTTGCACGTGGAGTGTCCTGACCTGTGAGCCCCGCCCCTCACAGCGCGCCGGGCCGGTAGAGTGGCCGGTCACATCTTTATGTAAACAAACGCGCATGTAAACACAAATGTATCGAGGTCATTTTTATTTATCGTACGATAAGTCAATTAATTGCTTATCGCGACAGGCCTAATTTGTACATTTCAAATATTTAATATAAAGGCTTACTTTATTCACATTTGCAAATTGTTAATTTAAACTTGTACTCTGTAAGTAGATTAATACATTTCCAACATCTTCTTTCATGTTTCTCTTCTCTTTAACTTTTATGAGAACAACTAATGATCAGGAACACACAGCTAACTAGCCAATTGCTTAGTCAATGTTGTAAAAGATAATGACATGTTGAAAATAAATGAGCCCAGTCATAATCATGCCTAATCTGCCATGGCAGCCCTTTTTGCGACATTAATCACGTCTGCATGCACTGGGATATTTTATTTGCTATGCCTCAGGATAGGTAAGTGAGTGTAGACACTTCAACCAGATTTGAGCTGCACTCACTATAATACAATGACCACTAATTGCTAATTATGAAATTCTCTGATGGGCAGAAGCGCAATGGGTTGGTCCCATTATTGTTTATTTCTCATTATGTTGAGCTTTGTGCTAATGATACCCTTTTATTCACAGCACATACACTGAACAGTTTACCTACTGTCATGTGCAATTTATATGTATACACTTTGCTGGATATAGTCACTGCACATAGGTCAAGACTGCACAAAAACAAAGCTTTAAAAGGATTGTTTTGAACTGCACCATTTCATTGTGTTAATTGAATTTAAACGATTGTTTGCTTAGAGGGCCATAAAGTCCCTCAACAAAATGTGTCTAGAATGGAGCCATAACATCAAATGAAGTCTTTAAAACCGTCAAGGAAACATAACAACAAATCTCTGAACAGCTCAACTGTAAAAACAAATTGTTATTGTTTGTGGAAAACACTTCCACACAGCAATTCGGCTTTGAATCAAGACGAGATTTAAGCAAATGTATGGAATGTAATTTTACAGCTTAGTTGTCTTCTTGCAATTCCCAAATGGTCACCCTCCAGATAGATTAAAGACTGCACCGCAACAGGGCCACTAATGACTCTAATAGTTCTGGTGTTGTGAAAATACTGCTCAGCAACCAGCACTGATAATACTATCTGAGCTTTTGAACATGCAGCGCCGGCAATTACTGTACATTGATGGCTGATGCGTAGTTTCACAGTAGGTCCCTGCTCCATGCTCTCTTTCTGGAAAGTTCAGAGTCAGCCAATACAGCAGATCGTCCGCTCAGGCCTTCTCTTCAGCACTTCTGCTGCTAGACAGTATCATTACTAATAACTCCTAAACCTGTCATCAATTTCCATCGAGCCATCTGCTTGCTGCCTGTTACACATTATGGGACCATGTAAAAGTCATTAACTCTATTTAGATATAGAGAAGCATGAGTCAATAATATTAATGGCAGTGGGAGCCACGTCTCACTTAAGCGATGGTTTACCTTAATGTGTACTTTAAAAATGTAGTAATTTGTATGTGTGAACCGGAAAATATTTGTTCAGTTACCCATGAGTATATATGCTGTAAAGATGATTGAAATTAAGAAATGATGCTTCATAAAAGCAGTAACCTGAATGTGTCCTAAATTGACTTTCTGCAGTTACATGAGGACATTTGCAGTTCTGATGTTCTGGGGCAAGTGATTTCTTTGCAAGCATATGAACTCCAGCTCATTTATTAAAGTAGGACACCCCTGCTCATACTGCCGCTCCGCTCTGCAGTGTTATTGCACAGTACAAGAAGCGTGACGTGACAAGAATAGCAATTTGTTGAAAAAGGCATTTTGCTCTTGGATTGACAGTAACTGCTTATTAGGTATATTGCCTCATGCGTGTGAATGCTGTTTGTAGGACATCTATCAAGTCTTTCAGGGGAAACTCCTTCAGGTCAGGTTTTGTCATCCATTGTTCTCGTGTTAATAATTTGGCCCCCTCACAAATATGTACCAAGGCAAAGTGAAGAACAACACACCATTTTGTGAACCACTTTACTAGATATGTCCAAAGACATTGATCCCTTGTAAATGTGGATTTCAATCTTAAAACATTTTCATGAAGCATTACATGTTGATTGCTCTCTAGCTATCAATCATTGTTCAAACTCAGGAAAAACATCCTTAATTATTATTTATGAATAGTTTAACATGCAACGCTCAGATAATGTGATGTGTGTGTGTGGTTTCATCAGATATAATTGACATAAGCACACACAAACAACCCCACGACTGTCAGATTTGTACACATATTTAGCTAAATCCTGATTGGTGCATGGCAGTATGTGTCATCTATTTCCAACGGATCCTCTTCCCTTTCAAACCAATGAGAAAAATCATAAATACAGAAATCTCTGTATTTGTACATCACTCATAGAAAGAAGCAGAAGGAATTTAAAGGTTGGAATGGCGCAGGAGGGAAGGTGCTTGTTTGCCAATTAAATTCCCCTCACAGTTCAGTCCTGTTAAAAAAACAGCTTTCAAACCTGTGCCCTGCATTAAGTCTGCTGAAAGCTACATCAAATAATACATTTTGTTTTATAGGATCCCCATTAAATTAAGAACAAATGTAATTAGAAAATGAATTTCCTAAGAGTTTCTTTGTGAATAACGTTGGAGGATCACGTGGTCCAACTTAAAGCTACTGACCAAAGCTACCGTACACATAAAGCCTCACAACCCATGGGATTTCCTCAATCAATTTAGTTTCACCTGACCTATTTATTTTATTCAAATTACTTGGGAGTGAAGATAATTTAAATAATCGACAGTTGATTTTTGTTTTACTCTTGGCTATTGAGTGGTCCTTAAATTATTCATCCTCTGTAGCAGTGGCTCTTTGTTGTCAAGGAAATGGTAGTGTCACAAGGCTCCTATTGCAACATCTACACCCCAGTCTTAATAAAAGGTACTGTACAGTGTAACACCCCTTTTCACACATTATTTGACATTTCTGCATAACAGTAGTTTTATTTTAAAACATTTGCTTTATAATTAAGTCATAACCCTGTTTCTAGAGCTCTGAGCGGACGATCTGCTGTATTGGCTGACTCTGAACTTTCCAGAAAGAGAGCATGGAGCAGGGACCTACTGTGAAACTACGCATCAGCCATCAATGTACAGTAATTGCCGGCGCTGCATGTTCAAAAGCTCAGATAGTATTATCAGTGCTGGTTGCTGAGCAGTATTTTCACAACACCAGAACTATTAGAGTCATTAGTGGCCCTGTTGCGGTGCAGTCTTTAATCTATCTGGAGGGTGACCATTTGGGAATTGCAAGAAGACAACTAAGCTGTAAAATTACATTCCATACATTTGCTTAAATCTCGTCTTGATTCAAAGCCGAATTGCTGTGTGGAAGTGTTTTCCACAAACAATAACAATTTGTTTTTACAGTTGAGCTGTTCAGAGATTTGTTGTTATGTTTCCTTGACGGTTTTAAAGACTTCATTTGATGTTATGGCTATAATTTGTCTATAATTTGATTGAATCCCACCATCACCTCAACTATTTTATTCCTAAACACTTTTGTTCTTCTATACTTCATTTTTGACAATCCAATTATCTTTTCATCAATCAATAAAACCTATTCACATTTCATATTATCTTTATGGATTATCATACACTGCAGTTTTTTGGTTTTTATGCTTGAAGATTTTTTTTAACTAAATAAAAGTGTTACTACTCATTATATTTTATTCTGTATGTCACTATATCAGGCAACATCCAAATGGGCCCATATACACTTTCTCCAAATCGTATTAATAGCAATATCATGTATTTTATAATATGCAGCCCTAATGAAACTTTAAGAATGTATGATTACAAATAAATATATATATATTTTCTCCTTTTTGTACATATTGGAGGACAGTATTTTTGATCAAACTTTTGACATTACTGCCTCAATGCTTTGCCTCATACGTATGTCCAACACTGTCTAATATTATAAACCACATTGTTTAGCTACTTTCCATATATGTATTTAGACATTCTGAGACTAATACAATGGAAAATCCCATTCATTTAAATCCAAGCAAATAAATACTGCTACTAATTACAAATATTCTAATCATCAGTTAAACAGCTTTTTGTCTCCATGAATTGTTTTGACAATTAAATGTCAGAAAATCAAATAAAAACGGTCGAAGGGAGGAGTTTCTAAATGTCATGTTTTGTCTGACAATCAGTCCAAAACCCAAAGATATTAAATTGGCAATGATACGAAATGGAGAAAGCTGAATTATCCTCACATTTGAGATGCTGGCACCAGAACATGTTTGGCATATTGCTTGAAAATTTTACCTAATTCATCAATAATTAATGCCATTTTATTTTTGTATTGGTCAACTAGGTTAATAGACGAAGTAAACACATTTAACCAGTGCAATCGGTTTAAAGTGTATGCATTTGTGATACTATGTGCCAAATAATCTTTACCATCCCATAAGTAAATACAGATTTACTTTAACTTCTTTGCACCCATTGATTCTATATGACAAATAAATGATTTCCCCTTTTCCTTCTGAAGCTGTCACTCTTTGGGTTACTTTCCAGTGAAACCCCATGGTAAGATTAATTACAGCCAGGAAGGAGATCAGTGCTGAATAACTTGCGCATGGTGGCTTTTAAAGGCCTCCAACCTCCGCAACAACAGGAACCTGAAACTCTATACCATATCCATTAAGTGCATAACTTAGCGTAAACAACACCTCCAATGAATGAACTTGATAGGATTATATTTGTCAGCAGAGGATCAGTGTCAGGGTTAGACTTGGGTCTTATTTCCAGCATTGAGTGGATTTATAGTTTGCGTTATCTTTCCAGAAAACTGTTAAAGTTCGAGGTTAGCCAACTGTTAAAAGTTTCCTTATAACAAATTCATTCTATACATATAGTTGATGTAAAGTTTTGCTGAGGCTGTTTTTCCATATTGAGAGCTTATACATCAGTTACATGAAGGACATATTCAGATAATACTGATACTTTTAAAGAAAATATATATGATATTTATGAATGCAAACCTTTTTCTTGTAACATAGTACTATTAACATGTGTCATTGCATTGATAAACACCAAACATATCATGCATTGTAGCATCCCACAATCCCCTCTATTTCAGCCCTTTTTCAAAAGTGCTGATTCTCTGTCTGTTACTTTAGATGAAAATAAGGAGCCACTCCCCACGCCCCTCTGAGAGATATTTGGTTAAAAAGAACACAATGGTGCTCTAGGAGGAGACTCAGGTGATACGATGGGGGGGGGGGGGTTACCTTGGTTGGTTATTGGCTAATGGTTACACAAGCCAAAAAATCGTTATGACATCATAAAGCGGCCAAAATCTGATCGGCTTATTTTCAGACAGGTTTTTATATAAATGGATCAGGACCAAAAATGAGCGAAACCTTTTTCCTGAAACTTTCAGAATGTCTTTACACAGAGGGGACACATGTTTATGTATAAAATAAATGAAAAAGTGGATTTTGCATAATAGGTGACGTTTAACTTACTTATATTGCGCTTCTCTGCATGATACAAAAATTCCATTCTCATGCTATGAAAAGATTGTATCTGTCTCCAAAGTACTTGAAGATATACGTGGGTTAGAAGATCTCTTTTCATTCTATCAAACTGATGTTTTTAGACTTTCATTTGATCACCTAATGCCTTTAATTTCCCCATACATGCTTTTACACACATACCTGCACATACGTATTGTATCAAAGAAAGTCCAGAGGCCTTTATCTGAAAAGGAAAAGGTTACCAACTGTAGCTTTTCACAGATACAAACACATTTTAACAGCTCTTTTATTTCATACAAAAAAAATAGAATGAAAGAAGGTCCTTGTGAAAATACTGCACTGTATTTTTTTTACTCATGTAATGAAAAAATAAACAGCTCAGTGCCAGTCAAAGAGATTGATTTCCATGTTCACAGGGGGGTCAGCTCTCATATCAAAGACGCTGAGATGTGATTTTGATTATGACTGCTTCAGTGCCACCCTACTGAGATGATGTTTTTGTTTGCTGTCTCAGACATTTGAAATTGTTTAAACAACAAAATGAACTGTCAAACACACAAGACAGACATGCACACATTCAAGAGAGCAGATAACGGTCTACAATCAATTTCTTAAATACATGCCTTTCAATCATAACTTCAGTTGATAAGTGCTTGTATGTTATTCAAAGTTTACTAAAGTTCTGATGTCACCGTATAGCAACGGTAGTGTTTATAGGAATAATGAAAGGGCAGTGGTATTCTTAGTTTCCTACCTTGTAATGCAACAGAGACCTCTCAATGCTACTGTGAAGACATCCAATTAAAATCTGAAATATGGCCTCAGAGCTGGAGGTTACTGCTCCCAATGGTGTTCTACAAACAATCAATTAATGGACAAATGTCTGTCGATGGATATAAATAACCTTCACAGTGTTAGGTAAATTGAATATCTTTGTGTGTGTGACTCAAAGTAATGGCAGACCTCATTGCTACTTTGTATTTTCTAGTGTGGTTGTGGTTGTACAGTTTGATATGGTAGCAACACAATACTTTGATGAAGCGCCAGTTCCTAATTGGAGGTGGAAATCTTGTCCGTTTTGTGGTCCATTGAGATGAGTTGATAAAACGCTGTAGTAATAAAACTGTGACCAATGAACATAAATGTTTAAAAAAATAACGGATACACAAGTGTGGTCTCTGATTAACTTCCTTCTCAAGTTTCGTGGCCTTAGCTGTGAGTATGTGTATAATAAATCACCTCAAATTAAATTCTTGGGTTTAAAGTCATTAGGAGATTGATCATTTTAAAAAGCGTGGTCACTGCAAATCAGTGGAGCTGTCACAAATATCTGTCATAATGGTTATGGTTAAATTCAACGGGGTTTTCCAACAGTAGACTGACCGACATTTTCTCTGCGAATGCTTTACACCTTGTATGAATTAGTTCAGCTTTGCCTCTATGCCTGTACATGTAATTACTGCCCCCATCTGAATGGCTTAGCAGGCTGGTGTGAAGGAGTCCCAGTGGGGCCCAGCGTGGGTCCTTTCAGCTTTGTATATTCCAGCTGTGCCATTTCAAAAAAATGTATTACCGCCTTGCAGCTCTGGTAAATGTCATGCCATTCTCTCCTGTGTGGGAGGAATTGCAGGCATGGCGGTGGTCAAAGAACCCCAGCCTTGAAACCAACAGGAGGCATTTTGAGAAATAGGAATGGATGAGCAACAATAAATCTTGTTCTTTTTTTCCTTTCTTTACTTTTTGGGAAAATTAAACCCAATACAATAAAATGGAATGGGTATGAAAGACTTTGCTCAATTTATGCACATAAGACCGGCAATAATAATAATTCTACATTGTCATAGATTGTGAAATTTGCATTTAGTCTTTTTTTACGAGGTATCAAGTCTGTAAATTCATTTTTATAGCACATACATCAACACAGGCTGTGTCTCCTAGATGTCATGAATGTCTGTCCTGGGAGATGGATCCCTCCTCAGTCTCTCCTTCAGGTTTCTTCCATTTGGTTGTATATATGCAGGAGGTTAGGTTTAGGCCAATAACGGCCCGTCCACACTACAGCTTCGACAGCTTCAAAAACGGTTTCCAACGCGTCTGCTCATTCACTTTGAATGGGGTGACGACACTTTTCGCCGAACTGCATTGTGGGAAGCAGAGCGGAGCTTTCCTGGCGTTTCAGGCTGCAAAAGTTGAGCAATGTTCAACTTTTGAAGCTTCTGAAGCTTTCGGTGGAAGCGTCAGCCAATCAAATCATATGCCAGTACAAGCTCTAGCCAATCAAACTGCTGCTTGTGTGTCAGGGGCGGGAGATTCATGTGATTGGTCGACAAGCCCAGCTCCAAGCTTTTTTTGAAGCTGTAGTGTGGACGGGCCGTAACAGTTTAGAACACTTAAGAACATGTCCTGTCCGGTGCTTCATGTCAGCATTGATTTGATCTTGATTTCAGTTTTTAAGACATAATTCTCACTTGAATACAATTGCTCTCAGGGACGAGGGGGCCAGCTATCTTTATCTGCTGGTATTCATAACAGGTTTTAAACAGTTCATCTGAAGCCTTGTTTACCAGCTGCTAGGGGTGTCTGTAGTTATATATACATATTGTATTGTTATCCTAGAGAACCATACAAAGAACGAAGAAAATACATTGTCACATATGGTTTTCAAGTATGAAAATTAGGGCTGTCAAACGATTAACATTTTTAATCAGATTAATCACAGTTTAAAAATGAATTAATCATGATTAATCACCATTCGAACTATGTCCAAAATATGCCATTTATTTATGTATATTGTTGTGGGAATGGAAAGATAAATGAAAGAAGGCGGATATATCCATTTAACATACAGTATCTATGTTTATTATAACATTTTTCTGCGTGTCAAAATGAAAGACAACCCACACACCTATCAATCATCAAACCGTGGGGTCTTAATTCATTACGTGTTGATTTCTATCAACAGGGGAGTACTTCAGGAAAGTCGACAGAGGGGGGGGGGGGGCGGCGGCGGCTAGTGGAGTACTTCGTGACCACAGAGTGTGAACGTTGTGATCAGCTGTTTTAGCGCAGTTCTCCAGTGAAGGGGGGGAGTCTCCCTCCGCAGCCGGTTGGCGTAGTTTTGGCACAAGTCCGCTGTACAGACCGACGTTAATAGCAGCCCTGTCTGTGCACACGGAGACCGACTCTGTCGTCCGGTGATCGAACCGCCTTCTGGAAAAGCTTCACAAGTACGTTGGTACGCAAATGCGCTTTGTGACACAAGTGACGGTACGCATTTCAGATTATGCACATAACCTGCGTACCAGTTATGTGCACCCCTGTACTACAGCAAAATTATTCTCCGTCGGGACTTCCTGCAACAACACCACGCCGTTATCAAAGATGTTCTATTGAGAAGACGATCACTACGTGACAAAAGTTTTCAAAACCGTGGCTACTGAAATTAATCTTACTAACTGCTGTCTGTGCAATTTACTCCGCGCGAGTTGGCAGACTTTATTTGGCTTACTTTAACATCATTTTTCATGGTGGGGCTAAGCCATTTCTTGGTATGGGTGTAGCCTACCCCAGCTATACCCTGGCGCTGCCACTGGTGGCACGTATGGGGCGGGCCATTCTGCACGTGCGTTAAATGCGTTAAATATTTTAACGCAATTCATTCAAAAAATTAATTACCGCCGTTAACGCGATAATTTTGACAGCACTAATGAAAATGTTTGTGACTTTTCAGATATGTTCATTGAAAACATTTTACAATGTTGCGTATCTCAAACACTATTGGAACTTTGGTTAAATAGAAAATGAAGTACTTTGCCAGAAAATCAACCACATTGTTTTTGTAGTCAGTCAGTCACATGCTCACGCTCTCCTGTCAGACTCTTGAAAGCGGTTAGAAACATTTTCTCTGTCAGTTTTTTCCTTCCTTCAGTTATTAAGCTCCTCATCATCTGTGACTGTGACATCAGCAATTCTTGGCAGTTTGACAGATTGCCTTGTGTCTCCAGGAAAGACAACAACAAAATATATTTATATTTCCACAGATATGTATTGCCTCAAAATCCCGCTGCATGAGCAATCATATACTTTTTTAGGTTATACTTAGCTATCAGGCAAGAGAATCACTCACTTTTCGGCGAAATTCGCCGTTTTGAATCCAAAATAGGTCGTTTGTGTGATTCATGTAGATCTGCAATAAAAATATGTTTGGGGTATGGGGGGGGTCTGGGACCCGGAGTAATCTGCGGCCGCGAGCTGTTATGTGCCATCATGACACACATGGTGTTCTTTTTTTATATATTATAATGCAGCGCGATCTGTGTGCTCGAGTCTTCCTGCCTATCGGCTCTGCTGCTCCGTGATGATGGTCTAGCTTCAGCAGCCACATTAGCTACGGGTGCGTTCATTAATATTAACTGTGCGGTCCGGAGTCACTGGCACAGACTGGACCGCTGGTGAACAGCTGTTAGAACGGGCCGTTCAGGTGTTCAGAACAGAGCTCCCTGTCGGAGCGCAGAGCGTGATGTGCACTGAAAAGTTTTTCTGTCGCAATATTATCGTTGAGCTAGCTAGCTAGCATACATTGTCACTATCTGCTAACGTTAGCTTTAGCCTTCGTTTTCTAATAGTTTTTTTTCATAGGCGATAAACGGAGGTGGTATAAGTATAGATCTTGTACTTGAGTAAAAGTAGAAGCACTCAGATATTGTACTAGAGTAAAAGTAGAAATACTCAGATCTTGTACTTGATTAAAAGCAGAAATACTCAGATCTTGTACTTGAGTAAGAGTAGAAGTACTCAGGTCTTGTACTTGAGTAAAAGTAGAAGTACCAGAGTGTAGGAATAGGAATACTCTGTTAGTAAAAGTACTACATTCAAAATGTTCCTCAAGTAAAAGTAGAAAAGTATTCTCATCAAAATATAGTGAAAGTAGTGACAGTAAAAGTAGTCGTTGTGCAGATTGGTCCATTTCAGAATAATATATATGATATGTTTTATAATGATTGATCATGAAAGTGTTCTCAAAGCTGGTAAAGGTGCAGCTAGTTTGAATGACTTTGTATACTGCAGGGTAGCTTGTGGATTTACTCCAGGTGGAACTAAAGTCTGATTCAACACTTGATTAGATTTCACATCATTCATCCAGATCTGTGAAGTAACTAAAGCTATTAAATACATGTAGTGGAGTAAAAGTACACCATTTACCTCTGAACTGTAGTGGAGAAGAAGCAAAGTAGCAACACATTGAAATACTTAAATAAAGTACAAGTATCTCAAAATGTTACCCAAGTATAGTACTTGAGTTTATGAATTTAGTTACTTTACGCCAGATGCAATAAAGATAGAAAGACTCAGCCTTGCACAGAGGCATGACAATAGATTTTCAAAATGCTCAACAGTGCTGCCAAAATTATAAACTGACACAATTAAAATAAATGCTTTTATATATTTCTATTAGATGTGACTCTTTACCATTTCTGTTATTATTAACACTGCTGCTTTAGTTGTTTTGACTGCCAAACTCCTCTGTTATTCTTCATTTTAAAGCCGACATTCCGTGGGGTCGGGGGGCTCGGGTCCTTGTCACCTTTTCCATACCTGATGAGTTTGCATCCCTGATAATACTTAGTAAGGAGGTCATAATATGTTTGACTCATGGCTGAAGTTAAGTTTCTCCAGCTCTCCCCAGGTTGGCAAAAAAATGCATCTCAAAATGCATCAGATAGATGCTTTAAAATATGGAATATTCAAAATGTTCTTCCGGGGGAGCATGCCCCCGGACCCCCCCATAGGGATAATATCCTTCTCACCTTTTTCACCCCTGACCCGTTTTCATGCCTGAGCTATGTAAACACTCAACACTGACTAACTCTTACTGACACATTATAAACGGACTTGTCCCACAATATTAAGGCTACAAACCACCCACAATGCACTGGTATTCTCTTCAAATGTAATATTAATGTTTGGAATTTTCCCATATCTTTTTACCAACGTGGTTGGTACTGCAAATAAGACAAACAATATTTTAGTTTTGGTACACTATATCAGACAGCTATCAATTACAACTTCACTGAGACTTCCCTGCGTCCTAATGCATATTACCAGATAGATGATCACTCTCCAAAAGAGTGGATGTTACATTTCAGATGATCTTTCTTTTTCATCTCATTTGACTATCACTGAACATTGCATTGGGAACTTGAGTTTAGCTCAAAGGGCCCCCACCAAAGAGTTATTTAGAGTAGCATAGCTCTGTGGATGATGTATGTGTTTACATCATGCCACACTGAGCCTGAGGAATGACTTGGAACCCGAATGAATGAGCCGTTGTGGTTTACATAAAGACGAAAAAAACCCACCAGATTGCCGGAGGTAATTGCAGTATTTTGACTGCTTCATATTCTCCGAGCACATACAAAAAATCGTCATCAGTGTAAGATATCAATATCGGTCAAACATCATTAAAAATAAAGCTAAAAGTTTATTTGAAATGTAAAGTTGTAGAAGTGCCCCAGTTAGGAAAATAAATCGGCAAGATCAAATGAATCATCTTTCTATGCCAAGGCAATTAGGCAAGCAAGAAGGTGTCCCATGTGCCAAAGGAGTGTGTATTTGAACTCAAGAGAGCATTCATCATAGCACAGCTTGGTTTCCTGATCAGCTTAAAGTGTCCCTCAGGTGATTCTTCTTTAGACATTAATCATGCATGCTTATTACACATGACCTGCTGATACCAGGTTTCTTCATTTATCTCTGGAAGGAAGACTCCCCTTGTGCACGGTCAAATACTCACACCTGATCCCTCTGAACCCCAACAACACCCCCCCTCCCTCCCTTTTCTGACCCTCCCCCTAGAGAAATATCCGGGGTACACTGTAGGTCTGGTGAAAAATGCTTCTCGTGTGCAAGTCTTTGGTAAAATAGTACACATATAGGGAGTGCTATATGTCTGATTTTACATTGCTGGAATTAGGGCCAGAAGTACCACAATATGAACGTAGTTTTGGCAACATGTGCCGTCAGAAGGTTGTCTGACGTGCTTGTTGAGGAAGTGAGTGGAGAGGTATCCATTTGGTTGCAATGTAACCACTAGATGCCACTAAATCCTACACACTTGCTTGGTGTCAGAGCATAATCTAGCTGATGGCACAAACCAGAGGATCTGAAAAAACAGAGATAGTAGATTTAAAAAAATAAGATCATCTCATTGATCCGTTATTTATTACTCATACCATGCATTTGTGTGTGTATTTTGTCTGGAAGCTAGAGAAAGGCATGACAGAGCAGAGAAGACCAGACCTGCATGGCCAGTACAGTATATGTTTACTATGCTTAAGGAAACAATGAGCACAAATTAAATGAACTGTTCTCTTTCAGAACCTGTTCTCCATATCTAACCCAGAGCTTGTCAACAATTAGCAAGTCCTCTCCCCAAGTGGTTCCTTTGTAAGGAACAAGGCAGATGAATTGGCAGCAAGCCATTTAATAATGATGCTGTGAGATTTCAGTTTCATTACTTTATTTTCATATAATAAATACACAAATGTCTGATTGGATGGTAGTCTTTTTGATAAAAAACAAAACAAATCGTGTTAATAATCATCTGCTTATAGTGATCAATTTGATGTGTATATAGAATAGTTAAATTGTTTTCAACCCTTAAACCTACTGATGAATTAAAGTCATCACAATGTAATCTGACCTAAAGGCCTACACATAAGATGAGTCCGAAATAACTTGCATACATCAACAGTTCTCTGACACACTACTATTTACTGCAGTGCTATTTCACTTGATTATATCACACACTATTCCAGTATCTTATTCTTATAATTATTTTGTATTTCAGGAATGTTGGGAAATTATAGTTTTTCTATTAAGATCAATGACACTGGCGAAAAGACACTGCTGCCACTAGCTTGCATCTTCTGCACCTAAAAGCATCACACTAAGAGCTACCAGGCAACGATCGTGTCTATTTCAAAGCTTGTACACAGGGAGTGTGAAACAAAGGTTGTTGAAGCCCTTCAATATTTTAGATGTTAACCCCTCCCTTGCCATCATTAGGCAGATTACCTGTTAGCCATCCTCCCGTGTGCAGAAGTGATTTTAAACGGCTCTATCCTCGAGGCAAATGGAAGGCAAGTCACAAAGAATTACACGCTGTCCGAGCAGCAATGAATGCGCTATTAATGGCCATAGCCAACCAAGAAAACACCAACACACGGAGTAACTTTCATGTTGAGTAGTGATTAATTTTGGAGTACAAAAGGTTTGGTTAAATATTGAAAGGCCTTGTAGCAGTCGGGTGTCGAGACAGTTCAATCACTTCTACGCAGGCTGTTTGTGTGCTGTAGCTCCACATGGGGTGAGAACATTGTGTTTCATTTACATCTACAATACAATGTAAAACAACAAATGCTATTACGTTCTAAAGTTAAAGCCGTTTCTGTGTTTGTTTTGGTAGGTTGTAGTTCCGTTTATCGTGTTATTTTTCGGGCAGACAGCACATATGCTACTTTTGCACAGATTAAGATATGCATGTTTGATGTATTACCAATCCCACTTGCACTTTTTAGCATTCACATTACTGTAAGTAAAAACAAAAGAGGCATAATTTTTTTCCCATAGTCAGATTTTTTTATTTATTTATTGAAGCCACTTTAAATCACCCAAGGGACTCTGAGCTGACCAGGAAATCGAGCTGTATTCTAAACCATCATCACTGTGGAAATACTTGTGATATGATTTATAGATTCCGAACATTTTGTTTCTTAAGACCAGGTTCATATGCTTTTAAGTAAACAACGATGGTCATTTCATTGGGTTAGATCAGGGGTACTCAAATACAAATCTTAAAGGTCCAAAATAAATGTTTCAATAAGACAAAGGTCCGTTTATTACGGTCATTCAAACTTTTAAACAATTGCAACAAGATTCTTAACACGAGGTTGCAAAAACAAAAATAATCTGTATGCAGCAGTCTTCATTGTTATTGTGTCTGTGCTTGACCCCTCAGAGTCGCAGTGTAAGAGCTGCAGTTATGAATAAAGGCAGCTGCACCCTCTTTCATTCAGCATTCCCATTATTGCTTTATAAATGTCTTGCCCCCTTGTGTGTCCACTGAGGTTCGTCAGGCCCAACACATCTTCAACAAACTCCCCCTTTGCCTCATCATAACAACTCACAAACACCAGCAACTGAGCAATGTCAGTGGTGTCAGTGGACTCATCCACAGCTAAGGAAATGCACTGTGCATTTTTTATTCCATCACAAAGCTGATTAATTAAATCACCAGCCAGTCTTTATGTTCTTCTGGTTGCTGTGGAATCTGAGAGGAGCATTTGCTTGATTTGACCTGTTATTTCCTCTTTTTGTTTGCCTTCAACCTGGTCTCCATCACTTCAGTCATGCATTCTTTTATACTTCAGTTATTATCCAGTGGAATGTCCTTACCTACTAACCTAGTTAAATCAAAGTGGTTACTTTTTTTTGGCTGGGCAGTGTAGTTTTACACACCGTCTTATTTGACTTTCTCAGGACCAGGGCAGACCCCGTCAAAGAAAAAAATATATTTACACACGTAAGGTCATCATCTTAATAGTTTTGTATGCTCATCCGTGAGCAGAGCATCAAGTTTACGTGTATTACAGCTGAATGCGGCGATTACCATTTTGTTCAGCAAAACGCCTCACAAACGTATTAAGATCAACAGCTTTAGTGCGTTTTGATTCAATGCTGAGTACAGCCAAACTGACAGTCTCTTCTCTGTCAGTGTAGACCGCAAATACCTCATTCCTTCAGTGCTTGGGTCCGAATGCTTCTCGTTGTGCGCCGTTCCGTTCAAATGAAATCGCCGCCAATCATATGTCCACGCTCGCGCCAGGACCGGGGGAGGGGTTACATGACGTGCATCTTGTGCTGCATTCACTTGCACTCGAATTAGAGACTTTCTCTCATAAATGTCCGATGAGCGCTGTTTGCAGTCTATGGACATAGCGGATCATTTTGACTCGTTGCGTTGTGGCGATGTCTCGCAGATAACACAGATAATACATATGAAAAGTATAATTTGCTCAGAGTCCAGAGACAGTTGTGGTTCGGTCCGGATCCGGACCGGAGTCCGTACTTTGAGGATGCCTGGGTTAGATGTTAGGGTTCCGGTTAGTCTGTGCAAAGAGTTTACTTCAACCAATTCAATATTGACTTCTCCCAGTCCAGACAACCATTCTAACTCTAGCCACGGCAACTGAAGATGTTTAATGGTCAGGAGGACATTTAGCCTAGCCCATCACTACAACTATTGACTCTACACCTCTGTGTTGTAGACATCTGTGCACACGTATTTTGCTTTTTTTTATACATTTCAGTGCGAGTGATTTCCTAACATTGTGTAAGTATCATAGCAGTGCAATGCATACATTTAACATCACTGGTTATCATTTTGTATACATTTTTTGTCTTTCTCCATAACAAGACCCTAGTTACGTTTTTGGTGCATGGTAATACAGTTTAGAAAGTATCCAATACCGTTAAATTCAACTTGCAACATTTTAAACAAATCAGACCTTTCTTAACTGTCAATGCTGCAAAGTCATAACTCCACTGTATGATTCTATCCCACATTGAATACTGTTTTACAAACTGGTCGTTTGCTTGTGCCACAAGCCCATAGAACAGCTGTACAAGAGAGCTATCAAGGTGTTTGACAGAAAGCCATATTCATACCACCACTGTACCATCCTTGAAAAACACAATTTCTTGAGTTTTGACAATTTAAATTCTTTCAAAAATATGTTTTTTTTATAAATGTTTACATGGACTGGCCCCCCTCCCTTAGGGGAATTCATCCACACAAAATACACTGGACGCTGCACTAGGTCAGAAACCAGAGGAGACTGTGAAGTCCACCGCAGCGCAGATGGACCACTTTTGGACAAAATGTCCTCTCCGTTAAAGGCAGCTCATTCTGGAATAGCCTCCCAACTGAGATACGGGATTGTCCCACTCTCAATAGCTTCAAAGGTCAACTCAAAGAATGGTTGAGAAACAAACAGACGTGCAATCACCGCTAAATGCAGTTTAACACAGGGGAATCTCCTCTTGCACTTTATGTAGCTCTTTTATCTTCTCTAGTACCTTATATGTCGTAGCTGCTATATTGTACTGCCATGTGGTAAATACTCGTGAATGCTGCTCTTGCTCTTTTGCATATCATGTATTTTGTTTTTGCTATGTTTGTAAAATGTAATTTAATTTAATTTTCTTAAATGTTTTATCTCACATAAAGCATAGCAGATGGAAATTAGCTCAAAGCTAAATCTGGCACTGTTACGCTTGATACATTTGAATGTTTTAAGTATTCATTACTGTGCATTGTCCCTGCCATATAAACGATTAAATAAAATAAAATAGAAGGTGATCCTTGTTGGTGTGTGCACTGCTAATACATAATAATTGCAGATTTGAAGTTGAATAACATCTCTTGGATTAATAACTTGTACATTTACAAACACTGAGTAAACCAGTTGGCCTTATTACATTCTTGTGAATGCTTTCCCTTTTAAACACCCATTAAACATTTAAAAAGCTTACAAGTGAGATTTCATAAAGCTTTAATTGACAAAAGTAAGTGAAGTAAAAACATCCTCTTATTGATTGGAATTAGATTAACCTCGTTACATTTTAATCAGTGCGTGAAAGTGATTGTTGAATAATTGTGTCACTAGTATCATACTATCTAGTTAGCTATCGTTTCTAAAGTAGACCCCCTTTTTCAAACCTTGTCAGGATTTCAGTGGTGTGACATTTTTGAATCTATTGTTTTCTTTTGGGAGTAGGGAATGGACTCATGAGCATCTCCTTTCCAAAAAATGTCTATAAACGTCATTTACTATCCTGCGGTGTATCAACTGAAAAGTATTTCCCTCATACAGTGCAGGAGTAATTAAGCCTTTCCTACTTTTCCTATATAATCACTTGTGCTATATTTAAACCAAGTACAGTCTGTATAATGTTTCCCCTGTGGACAGTAGGACCATCTGTGTTGTCATTTTTTATACTGACGACACCAGTGCTTCAGTTGCACATTTTATTTCCCAAGTTGGATGCAATTGCTTAGCTTGTCTATTGTCTGTTCTCTTTTCACAAGACCTTCTTCTCAGAGATGAGCACTCGTGGTACCTCACATTAGTCGGATGTTTTCCTGTCTATTTTCCAGCATTTTGCACAGTGGCATAGTGGTGTGAAGACCATGCTATGGTGGATGAGAAAAACAGGAATGCAACAGAAGAAAAATCCTGGAGGAAAACCAAACTTGAATTTGTAAAGTAAGACAATTGATTTGCTGACAATATGTGACCCGCTCTATCGAAATCAGTCGGAAGTCGCAACGGCTCATTTCAAAATAAACGTGGATTTGCGTAAAAAAATAGTTCTCATTCATAACACTCCGTTCGATGTCTCACTATGAGATGCGCCTCATCGCGGAGCAAACAGAAGCATCAATCTCATTACGCCAATCCTGATTGGCCGGTGATTCTTGACGTCAACGTCAGGGGAAATCACCCCCTATAAGTAGCCTGCGCCACGACGCATGCGTTATTCAAACACCTCTTCTCGCTTCAGAGCACATCTCGAACGGTAGCCGGGCTAGCTTAACAGTCCACAGACTGAACCCAAGCTAATTTTCGGTCGACGGGCGTTAGCCGGCTACCCTATTCTCTTTCAGAAGAAGTACCATAGTCAACCTCGCCGATTTCTTCCTCTGGAAGTAAGGTAAGATTTTGACTTGCAAGTTAGCAACACACCAGTTGCTAGCTTGTGCTTTTTTCCCTCACTGCCGACACCACGGTAGCGAGGACGTTTTTTATTCTTTTTTCTTCCCCGGAGGATAAAAGGATTTAAAAAAGAATATTGCCACACCAGGTAATATTCTTTGAGAGGAAAAGACCCACACTACCTTTTTCTCCGGATAAAGGACAGTTTGGGACACTTTTTTCGACATACCTGTTAAGAGCGGGTCCTCTCCATGGACGCCTCTCTCCCTCACACCAGAGGAGTCAGGGACTCGAAGGCTCGGTTCTGCGACTGCGGGTTGAAGATAGCAGGCACAGACTCACACCAGGTCTGCTCGTCCTGCCTCGGGCTGGAACACGCCCAGGAGGCTATCGACGACCCCGGCTCGTGCGGGCATTGTGCCCGCCTCACCATAAAGAGCCTTCGCCGACGGTTAGCACGACAAGCTAGCCTGTCGGGACAGGATCCCCTCATGTCCACTGGTTGGCCGGCTGGCAACCAAGACACGGGGGCGTCCGCCGCAGAGACTGAGCCCCTCGCCTTCACGGCCTGGGGCCCATCAACCGCGGCAGCCGCGGAACCGGTTTCCCGCGCCATATCAGGCCGGGCCCCAGTGGCGGCAAAGGACGCGGGAACGGGACCCCACGCTATACCAAGCTGGGGCTCCCGGCTGGACCTCACCATGGTTTCACCCGCGGAGGATGTCCTGGAATTAAATTACATGGAGGACGAAGAGGATGCCTCTGAGTTCCTCCTGTCTGAATCGGACGAGCAGGAAGACGACGTCTTCATGTCACCAGCTCAGGCTGCAAAGCCTGGAGCGATGGCTGCTCTCTCGGGCGATAGCACACCAGCTTCGCCCTGTCTCAGCATGGACCTACAAGCCGTGTGTCAACGTGCTGCGGCCAGACTAGACATTCCATGGCCCAAAGTGGCCAAGGAGACCTCCAGGTCCCGTTATGAAGGAAAACTGTTTTTCCAAACAACGAGGACGAAGAGGCAACTCCTCCCGGTCTTCCCGGAGATGTTGGATGAGGTGTCGGTCTCGTGGAGAGACCGGCCCTTTAGCAACAAGGCCCCAATCCAGAGTGCCTCCTCCCTTGACTGTGACGGTATGGAGAGGCTCAGACTGCTCCACATACCGCCTATGGAACCGCTGGTGGCAGCCCACCTCCTACCGAGGATGGGCCCGTCACCGAGCAGGAACCCCACACTGCCAGCAAAAACAGACCGATTCCAGTCGACCATGACGGAACGGGCCTACAAGGCTGCAGCATTGTCCGCCAGAGCTCTGAACGTTTCCTCGATGCTAACCGCGTACCAAGCGGAGCTCTGTGAGGATCTGTCGAGCGATTCTGGACCGGCCACTCTGGACGAGATAGCAGCGGTCACAGACATTTGTCTCCGTGTCCAACGCTGCGCCGTCCAGGCCACGGGCAAAGTGATGGGGATCATGGTGGTGCAGGAAAGAGCTAGATGGCTCAACCTCACCAACATCCCAGACCGGGAAAAAGAAGATGTGCTGGATATGCCCATCGTTCCCGAGGGAATTTTCGGCTCCGCTCTCGCTTCCATGCAGAGGAGGTGCGAGTCGAAAAAGAAGGAAGACGAGGCCCTCCACCTCTGTCTCCCTCGAAGGGTCCAGCCGCTGCCTCCGCAACAGCGACCCTTCGCCCAAGCTGCTCCGAACCCTGCTGGATCTAGAGTACCAGATCAGCAGAGGTCGCAGTCCGCCCCGAGTCCCCAGCCCAGGCAGGAGACGAGGGCGAGTTGGTCTAGAAAATCTCCGGTCCCGGCCGCAGCCCAGGCGCAGCCAACCCAGAATTTCGGCCAGCAATCAAGGAGGAAGAAGCGAGCGGCATGACAGCCCCTCCTTCTCCCCTCTGTGACAGAGCTGGAAGTTCCTTCTCCGGCTCGAATTGTGTTCCCGCTGCCTCGAGAGATGCCTCAACGCCATCCTCAAGTCCGCACAAAACACATGTCACATCATTATTGTTTAAATAAACCATTTTTCGCTGACGCATCCAGGCCTCGGCCAAGGGCGCAGCTCAAAAAAATGAAAAGAAAGACAATAAATAGTCCGTTAACCATAAATCCCCTTCTGAGAGCAGCTACGGCCTCTCTCAAAAGGCGGATAATAAACGGGTCTGTGAAGGCACCACCGCCACGCGCATGCGCAGTGCCGGTTGGGGCTTTAAGGGCACTACCGCCACATGCGCACGCAGTGCCGGCTAGAGCTGTAAAGAGAGGCCCGTCAATCCTTTCCCTTTCAAGAGCAGCTACGGCATCTCTCAAAGGACGGATTATTGATGGGTCTGTGAAGCCACCGCCACGTGCGTGCGCAGTAACGGTGGGGACTGTTGAAATGGGGTACCACCGTGTTCAGACACTAGAGGGCCCCATGACACAACAAAACGAGTCTCAGAGGGCAAGAGAGGTGACATCTCCGCTGGCTCTAAGAAGCACACAGTGGAAGATGCTCGCAACATCTGCTTGGGTTTTCAAGACAGTAACACGGGGTTACAGGCTCCAATTCGCTGTCACCCCCCCTCGTTTCTCGGGCATTTTGTATTCACAAGCCCGAGGAGAGTCAGCCCATATTCTAGAGAGAGAGATCCTCTCACTTCTAGAAAAGAGAGCTATATCTGTTGTACCTGCCGAGCAGAGTCAGAGTGGTTTTTATTCCAAGTACTTCCTCGTCCCCAAACGAGGAGGGAACGGAATCCGGCCAATACTGGATTTGAGGGTTCTGAACAGATATCTAAAAAGATATAAATTCAGAATGCTCACTCACACATCTCTGCTGCGTCTCGTGCGACAAGATGATTGGTTTACATCAGTCGACCTGAAAGATGCGTATTTCCACGTCCCAGTATATTATCCACACAGGAAATATCTGAGATTCGCATTTCAGGGGATCTGTTACGAATACAGAGTACTTCCCTTCGGCCTGTCTCTCAGTCCAAGAGTGTTTGTACGATGTACGGAAGCCGCGATAGCCCCGTTAAGACAACAGGGTATTCGCTTGGCGACCTACCTGGACGACTGGCTGCTTCTCGCACAGTCAGAGCACGAGGCTATTACGCAGACAAATGTTCTCGTAAAGCACCTGCTCAACCTGGGGTTCATAATAAATACAGAGAAGAGCATGTTGTGCCCCGCGCAGACTATACTCTTCCTAGGGTTACACCTGAACTCGGTGCCCTTTTCAGCTCGCCTGTCAGCGGAAAGAGTGAAAGCTTTCAGAGCTTGTCTCGCTTTATTCCAGCGTCGCAAACATGTTCTCTTCAGAACATGCCTGCGGTTGATGGGGCTCATGGCGTCAGCCATCCTGGTCGTACGACTAGGACGCTTACACATGAGGGAGTTTCAGCGCTGGGTAGCCGCCTTAAAACTAAACCCCGCGCGTCATGGCGCGCGGAGGGTAATGGTTACTGTGAAATGCGTAACGGCACTGCGCCACTGGCTGCATCCGACTTTTCTAGTACGGGGCGTGCCTATGGGTGCTGTCCTTTCACGGAGGGTGGTCACCACAGACGCATGTCTGACAGGTTGGGGAGGTATTTATGAAGGCCGCTCGGCGAGGGGTCTCTGGAGTAGAGACCTCCAGCGGGCACACATAAATTACCTGGAGCTTTTAGCGGTGTGCCTCACCCTAAAGCACTTCCTGCCTTTTCTCAGAGGACACCATGTCCTCGTGAGGACAGACAATACAACGACAATATCGTATATAAACCGCCAGGGGGGTTTGCGTTCTCTCCAGTTACACATGCTGGCACGCAAACTGATCCTATAGAGCAGCGGGCGTCTCCTCTCCCTGAGAGCGACGCACGTACCGGGTGTGTCGAACCTCGGGGCAGATCTGCTGTCCAGAGGTACACCACTTTATGCAGACTGGACTTTACATCCAAGGATTGTGAGCCAGCTGTGGGTGCGTTATGGCAGAGCCACGGTGGATCTGTTCGCATCAAGAGAAAATGCTCAGTGTCAGCTGTTCTTTTCGATGCGCGACCTAAACGCACCGTTAGGCGTGGACGCACTCGCACACGTTTGGCCTTCGGGCCTTCTGTACGCGTTCCCACCCTTGGCTTTGATTCCCCAGACTCTGGCAAGAGTGAGGGAACAACGCCACACACTTATTCTGATAGCTCCGCACTGGCCAGCTATGTACTGGCTGGCGGAGATTTATCAGCTGCTGTGCGGGCAGCCATGGCAGCTCCCACTACACAGGGGCATACTGTCCCAAGTGGGGGGTGAGATTTTTCACCCACACCCAGAGCGCTTGGCCTTATGGGCCTGGCCCGTGGGTGGTACAACCTGAATATAGTGAGACTCCCTCATAGGGTGTTAACACTATTCAGAGTGCGAGAGATTCCTACACCAGGTCTCTCTAACATAGTGCGGTTACTGACCCTGACTTCCGCCAGGCGAGCCAGTAATGTTTTCATGCACTGTCTGTACATGTACCCAATGGATATTGTGACATTTCCTCAGCCGCTGGGTCCCTACGGGGAACAGCAGCGGGATTTGCTGTGTCCAGTTTGTGCTTACGCACCTGTATGGACAGATCAGAGGTGTTGGTCATAATGACCAACTCCTGGTGTCCTGGGCTAACCCTTAAAGGGGGGCAAGCCGGTTACTAAGCAACGGTTCTCCCACTGTCGTGTGGAGGCTATTGCTTTGAGACCCTTGTGAGTCAGAGTTTGCAGGCACCTTCGGGTCCGCGAGCTCTTTCAAATCAGGGTCTGGCTGCATCCTGGGCTCTGTCCAGGATGTCTCCCATCCAAGACATCTGTGCAGCGGCAAGCGGGTCTTCGCCGCTCACTGTTGTCTGCTTTTACAGGCTGGACGTCTCCGCTCCAAGCGTGACCCGAGCAGTGCTGGGCACCTTGTTGAGTCGGGACTCCACCTGTTAAATTCTGGTTGATCGGTGATCTTCGAGATAAGCTCGTCTGGCAATACGGGAGCTACAATATCCCATAGTGAGACATCGAACGGAGTGTTATGAATGAGAACTATAGGTTACTTACGTAACCCCAGTACTCAGAGTAACATGAAGTGAGATGTCTCACCAGACGGCCCTCCTTGCTACGGTGAAGAGGTGCTTATTTTGAATGACGCATGCGTCGTGGCGCAGGCTACTTATAGGGGGTGATTTCCCCTGACGTTGACATCAAGAATCACCGGCCAATCAGGATTGGCGTAATGAGATTGATGCTTCTGTTTGCTCCGCGATGAGGCGCATCCCATAGTGAGACATCTCACTTCATGTTACTGAGCACTGGGGTTACGTAAGTAACCTATAGTTTTTGTGGTTCGGGTGTTTTGTTTGATTTTAAACAAACAAAGTCTTGGCTTTCAGAATATGAAACTTTTATTTCCAAAATCACACGATAAATACATGTTTGAAGCTTGTAAAGGGAAGATGACAGCTCTCACTCACCACTCTGCTCTTCCGCAGCGCCGCCCCCCTCCCTCCGGCTGAAATTATGAATGTAAGGCTTATAGTAATCATTACAGTTTGTTTTCATCTGATTTCAATTAAACAAAGTCTTGGCTTTCAGAATATTAAACTTGTTTCGGCAAATTCAGATGATAAATATAACTTTGAAGCTTGTAACGGCATAATTACAAGCGGAAAAGGGAGTAACGTTACGTCATAGCAGGCATAACAACAGCCGGTGTTTCTCGTGAGTGTTTTCCCCGGAACACACAATACACACAAATGCAAAATTACACACACACACACACACGTATACACACACACACACTCGCGAGCTTCCCCCAGACCAGTAATCCAAACGAAAATATCTTCCCTCCGTATTATTTTGATCATTTGCTCCGCTAATAATCAATCCGATCGATCCAGAGAAGAGGAAACTTTGAAGGCCTTTTTCTCAAAATGATGACTCTGTGACAGTCATTATATAATGTGACATATTTTGCTTAATATTTGGAGTACAAAAACAATCCTGATATCATTAGAAAGCTAGGAATCTCCTCTTTCCAACAGTGTATACAACTCAAAATATATCTTCGGGTCAATGCGACTTATTTAGATGGAGCAGGTCACATATGACAAAGATGAGGAAGAACATAAACATTATGCAGCGTTTTCACTGCACAGCTCTTTTGGTAGAAGTAGTAGTAAAAAGCAAATAAATAGGACCTAGAAGCAATAGTGAGTTAAGTAAGTCCAGCCAAAACATGCAGTGGAAATTAGGCATTAATGTCTCAAAAAAAGCCCCTATATTTTATCTGTGATTCATAGAAAAAAACAATACATGATGCACAGCGGGATTAACACTTGCATGTGATCATGTGTACTTGGCCTTCATATCACATTGAGTTTTAATCTATAATCTTGCTTGCTAGCCGCAGTAGGTGCAAATTAGACTTAATAAAGACAAGGCTCAGATATTTAAATCACCAAAAACAGGGATTTCTGTCATCTTATATTCATCATGGCATGACACCATTGCGCTTGCTTTGGGTGCTTTGATTGAAATTGATGGGGGTCAATTGTTACTGGCAGGAGGGGTTTTAAAAAATAAAAGTACGAGTGAAATCCTGATGCAATATTTCGTCTTGCAGAGACCAGATAAAGCCTAATGAAAAGCGAATGTATCACTGTACACTGTGCAGCTGCACGCCTCCACACTTAGTCCATCAGTATGCAGAGCATTCGGCAAGCGGCTCTCGAATCACAAGCCTTGTGGGACCCACCACAGTCGGGTTGAGGACATGCAAGTACCTTTCTCACATTTAACTAAACCATTCCTCCCCGCACGGAGAAAAAGGGAATCATATTAAGAGATGTCACATCTGAAGAAAGGCATCGAGATATGCAATGTCACCGCTAGGCTATCAGGAGACTCCTTTTAATCAAAGGCCCTCATCATAATGTCCACAAGCCTCTTCCTTTGCAGTGGTCTGTGCAGAAAGTTGTGAAACTGCTGGTATACCGAAAGCTCTCGCTCTCTCCCTGCTGTGGTTCTCTGTAGATCATCTTTGATTGACCCAATTAGGCGAGTCCACCGGGTGATGCTCGCTGCTTATTAGTGTTTCACATTGGCTTAATCATTGGATGCAGTACGTGAATGAGGTGCAAAGCAACCTGGCAAAGGACTGACACACGCCTCTTCTTAAGAGCGAATCAAACCAAATGATGGTATAACCTGTGGTAACTCCAGCAGCTGCTTTGAGTGCTTGTCAGAACCAGTCTTAATACAATTTAATAGGCCACTGGTTTGGAGAAATACTTAGGAAACCTTTAAAAAAAAAAAAAAGTACTCTAGGGCTATTACTTGACATCTATTATATAAATACCCAAGCAAGCAAGCCAATCAAATGTTCTCCCCAGTGGTGGTTTTAAGGGCATGTCAGCTAACGTTTTTGTGCATTATTTAAAATTTGCAGCATTTGTCACATTTTTTTCAATACAAAATGAAGCAATATTTTATGAGATGAGCTCTAGAGAAGTGCAGAGCATTGTGCTACAGATGCAGGTGAACTCCCCTATGTGATGGATGGAGGGGAAAAGGTAATTTGTGAAGAGACCTACCTGCCAAGATGATGAAGAGTTCTCCTTTGTTGATTTCCCCAAAAGTGTCTGCCAGCCAGGAGTCATAAGAGAGCTGAGCTTACAGTGACACCTTGACTGGCAATGGAGGAGAGGTAGTCCATTCTTGAAGCTTTGTGTGTGTTTAAAATAAAGAATATCATTATGGGGATTCTCTGTCATATGCAGAGGTAATTCCTCTGCTCTGGTGACAGGGTTGCCTTTGGGCCTACTGTGTGACAGTATTTGTAAATAGATTAAACTTTCCTTAAGGAATGTGAGAGGCATGCTGTTACATAGACAGTAGCTCCTTATTTGGAAACAAGGATGCAAGGTGTTTGTGCTGCCTGCAGTTTGAAACGTTGAGACAGATTGATGTCTGGAGCTTTAACCCAGAGGTTCAGCTTTTTCTGATCATTATCTAAACAGTCGTCATGATCAATTCTATGAGAATAACATTGTGTTTTTTGAAAGTTACATGCCATCGTTCAGATTTTTATTTCAAAGGACAAACATCTAGTATAGAATGACATGGTTATTTAAGAAATACCTCTGAATATGTTTGAATTTAATAAGGCGTTTGCCGAGCTGAGGCATCATTCCCATTGCCCATGGAGGTAATTGGCCAAAAGACATTTCATGTTTGAGTTTTCCAAGATATATTATGGTGTACCAATGAGCCTGGAGAAGTTAGGCTCTATACACTCTTCCCTGGACACTTTCGGTTTAAGTAGCGACAAATGCCCCTTTCACACCAGCGCCTTTTCAGCTCCGGCTCGGAGCTAGAGCCTGAAAAGCGCCGGGTTTTCCAGTTCACACCGGAGCTGCGCCGGCTCTTAGCTCCGGAATCCGCTTCATTTCCAGCCCCAAAAAATTGTCGGTCCAGAGGCAAGAGCTTTGGAGCTAAGAGGTGACGTCGCTTACGTCTCTCTTACGTCGAGGCGTGCAGGAAACTAAACCCACCTCCCATGGGTCGACTGTTATGCCTGCCTACAAGCAGTAGTGCCTATAAACACACTTTATAAAGTCAGGCAACACTAACCAGGCTTCGTGTGGTTCTGTTTATTTGTGCCTTACTTTGACCATCCGTTCACTGTTATCGATCATTGTGGAGAGAGGCAGACGTGTTGTTTTGTATTATTGCAGCTATCGGATGCAAGTAGTCAGTTTAGCTTCGGTTGCTATGCTAACATCACCCGTTTTATACCAGAGAAACTTTCATAACAGCGTTGTGATACCAAACAGTGTCAATTCAGACTGACACACATTCACTTAGGCTAAGGGGAACTGGGGATATGCATCAGCTGCTTGTGTGAGTCGGACAGTGAGTACTTTAGAGCGGCCGCTGCAGTGTGAGCTAACCAGGAGCTAACGGGAGAATAAACTCCCGTGGAAGAGCAGCCAGCACTGCAGCGGTCGGTAAATGCTGCAGAAACACATTAATAAACAATGAACCACGGCACTCTGGAGAAAAGTATAAGGTTGGAGAAGTCGTTATTCAATTTATTCTGGCTTCGTGTGATTAAAAGCAACACGATCATCGACCCGACGCAGTTGTTGTTGTTGTTGTTGTGAGCTGCCGTTGGGGGGCAAATCAGCGATGTAAACGGTGACGTCATGACGCAGCAAGGGCAGCTCTGGGGCGCCAGTGGGCGGTGTGAACAGGGCGGGAGCTGAACCAGAAAAGCTCCCGCTCGGAGCTAGAAACTGAAAAGCGCTGGTGTGAAAGCCGCATTACAGACCCCTTCCTTGGTGCTGCAGGTTATACATCTGTAATAGTCTCTAATGTTCTTCCTTGTGTCATAGATGTAATAAAAGTATCATGGCTATGTGTTGATAGGTCTGATGACAGTTGTATGCTGATTTGAAGTGTGATTAAGAAGGTGTAAGCTAATTATTAGGATCAAGGTGCTATATCTATACTCAGAATTGTTTTCACACTTTTTTTATGCAGAATAAAAGCCTTTATGACACACATATATATTCAATCTGCTGTATGTTACATATGTTAGAATAAAAAAGCCCAGCTTATCACTGTTTGATTCAGAATGTAATCACACTTGAAGTGACTCAAATTACAGCATTTCTGTGGCATTAGTGTTGCATATGGTGATAGATGTTTATGCAGAAGTACTTAAATATTTCACGCACAGAGAGATCCAGATAGGTGTTGTTTTAACAAACAGCCTGCGCTCAAGCACATCCCTTAGTGATCTGCAGTCAGCAACACATCAGGATTCCTTCTGGTGTGTACGGAGATGGAGGCTGGTGCAGTGGAACTCACACAGGTAGACTTTGTAAAATCAATCAAAGCGCTCTATGTGCATGTGTAATGTGCTGTCAAACTTCATGACACTGCGACATCCTCATTTGTTCCCAATCACATTTAATTAAAACTTGTAAAAGCTTTGTGACACACCGTCTTTGAGCAAGCTGTTTAGAGCTGTAGTCGTCATGTGTTGGCTCTATGAAACCTGATGTACTTATATGATTCTGTTTTCTTCAAGGTTGTGTCTTCCTGGTCGAATGTACTTATTGTAAGTCGCTTTGGATAAAAGCGTCACCTAAATGCAATGTAATGTAATGTACAATACTTTATGGCTATAGTGTATGTTTTTATTGCAGTTTATATTTGGTACTGTATTGTTAAAGAAATAATGAAGGATCCCTCATTCTGTTCTGAGATGGATGCCACTACCGAATAAGTAAACTAATTCACAAGTAAATTTCCGGAACATTAAATCAAAAAAAATATTAGAAACCTGACTCATGTTGTGAATATAACTTCTCATCTGTATATCTAAGCCAGATTCTCTAAAGATTAAGGTCATTATTAAAGGTCAGTCTTTTAAAGGTCATCCATTTAACTACAAGAGCTGTTTAAAGCAACAATAACTGCATTTACACTCTTAGAAACATAAACGTTATACTATACAACTTTTTGGGATTTGTAAGAAATACAGTACCAGTAGTATGTGGACAACAGTACCATCTTAAGAAGCGGTCTTGCAGTGGATCTGAATTCCTTTCATAGCAATAGGAGCTTAAATGTATCCCTAATGTTTTCATCCAACAAATATGTTTCTGGCACCATTTATTTAAAAATAAAATCAAACAAGAATTACAATTAAACGTCTTCCATTCAAACTTTTTTTAAATTGTACTATTTAAATGTTCTTTGGTTGTTGTTGTTGTTGTTGTTGTTGTTGTTGTTGTTGTTTGCTTCCCAATGTTGATCGTGAGCTCAGACAGGGTATTTTGCTCATTATGCGAACTCCCCAGTTCTTATTTTTATTGAAACAGTTTTTTGTGGAAACTTAAATCCAATGGTTTTGTTGCACCAATGGATAAACAGTCTATTGCGATATTTAAAATTAAATATTGAAGTTTTCATAGTTTGTCTGACTTTTAAACTTTCAGGATTAAACATTATTTATGTATAGGATTTTTGTATTATTATTTGGAACTTTTGAAATTATTTCAGAGTTATTTGTTAATAACTTAAAATATCACCAGTGCAGGAAAAAAATCAAACCAAAGCTCTATTTGGTACCCATAATGCCGTCTGTCAGAGGAGTGACGCCCTCTCACAGTTGTCACAAGTGCTCTGTCTCGTGTCTCCCCTCGGACTGCATTAGTGTCAGCGTGCGCTCTGCTCTCCTCATTGTGTGTAATCATTGCTTTGTCTCTGGTGCCCTGACACACACCTCACTGCATGCAACTTCCGCAGCCCCCCTGGTCCCCCCACCACCAAATCTCTTGCCTTCCCCTGCGCCACTGAGCTGCACTAGCCTCACACCTAAAGGGATTGCTGTCACGCTGAAAAGGCCAGGCTTGCTATGCCTGACAACTTGCATATTTGTACACCGCGATGCAAATGTTTCCCCGCTGATATTGTTTTGTCACTTAATGGTGACCCCCACTAGTGCGCCATTAAGAGCTAGGCATTCCACAGTCTCACAGACAAGGCATTTCGGTAAACTTGTCCCCATAGGACATTTTCAATACTTGTTCTTTTTGTTATCTACGTGCTATTGTGTGCTGCACAAACCCATTTTCTGCTTTATTTGTCCCCCACTGCATGATGTTGCTGGGAACCCATGGGTGGGTGTCAAGAGCCCTTCACCACTTTCTTGCTAAAAACGTTCTGCTTTTGTCTACGGTCTTATTTCTGTGTTAAGATGACACCTGGGAATAATCCCTGGGGTTTTGACGTAAATGGAATTAAAATTAAATGGATTAAATGCTATAATCATAACAGGCATAATAACTATTACAACTTTGGATATGTTTTGATCACGTCCGTCATTTTATTTTTTTACACTCAGCTCTGAACAATGGAACATTTTAGGCGAAAGCTGGAAATGAATATCTTGGATTGTATCAAATTGCCCAACAATGAAATAACAACATACTAAATGCAAGTTTGACTACTTGCTTTTAACTTAATGATTCTACATTTGCATACTTATTGTAATTGATGTGACCCAAATAAACATCAGCAAAAGCTCCTATTGCATTAAAACAATAAATGTTGAATACAAACAGAAATAAATCATGTGTTCTACTTTCCAATGCAGTGTGCAACGTATGAGCCATATGGTGCCATATTCTGCTGCCACATAAGGGATTGGCCTGTCTCCATGGCGCACATAGTTTACCCTGTTACCTGTCACCACCTCAGCTTTGAGAGACTCCGTGTCAGCGATCACTGTCACCAGTCACATGGTTATGAATAAATCCTAGCTGTGAGCCTCTCACTTCTCGTGGTGGTGTGCAGGCTATGCTGTCACAAAGCCCTTTCAAGTTTCATTTTTGGAAAGAATCATTGGCTGAGATTTTTAAGGCTTTCCTTGTAAGATTTTTCATATCATTATTATAATATATGTAGCTGCAGACAGCCAAAGCAGTGGTGTTGTGGTGTTGTTATTCATTATCAATAGAAACACTCTAAAGTTTAAAAGGTTTGGCTTGCCCTTGAAAGTATATAACTGTTATTATGGTCTACGGCAAAACATTTTCAAAATGTAGGAGTTTCAAATTGTTCATCAAACCTTTTTTTCTGCCCTGAAAACAAGTTGGGTGATGGTGGAGAGGGAAGCAAGGCTTTCTTTTCATTTCGTGAAACGTTCACTAAAGGTCAGAAAGATTAATTAAATGTATTCCGCTTTTCCATATGAGTGCTCCACTACAGTGAAAGGCCTCGTCTCCATTTTATGCAAAATTTGAAGATGTGTCGAGGGAAAAAAAAGTACGCTGTCTGTTTTAAACCTTGCTGCTTTCAAGGACATGCCATACACAACACATAAATACCTGGGGGATATGTTTTTTCCCTTAATAGTTCTTTTTTTTTTTTTACAGTGTTTAGAATGAAGTGCATCCTGTTTTATCCCCTTTTTAATTAATTGTGAAGACTACGATACTTGCATACTTATGTGGACACAGTTTCTAAATAGGTAGAGGGGAGAAGGGGAGCCATATGGTGTTGTCTGACATGAAGAAATTAGGCCACCAATGCTGTCTGTTCATTGTCATCAACCTGGCCACCTGCTTTGCTTCTGCGGTGGGTAAACTAGTGCAGACCCCCCCCCCCCCCCCCCAACTTGTTATATCTTTATAAAACAAGCTTTAACAGGAACCCAAACTATTCAGGGGCAAGTCAAATTTAGATACAAATTAGCTGCAGAGGCCAATGGAAGTAGTCTGGCTTTACTCCAGCAAGTTCAGTAGTTTCTTCTGATATTAAAAGTAAACAGATATGTTTGTTTGTGGCTTGAGCGGGATGATACAGATGGTTGGATTGGCCCCTGCCATATCCTCTTAGGTTGTGTCCTTGACGTAGGGATTCTGAGTGGTAGTGCCAAAGCCCACACACTGAGTAGCCTTACTTTAAAAACGGTGTCCAACAACCCTTTTTATCACCATAGTTAACAGGAGCGTTTTTTCTTTGTGTTTTCTTCTGAGGCCACCTAACAAGCACACATTTGACCACACCATTTAAAACACATCTTGTAGGTCATCTTGCTACCCTTTGTTTGCAATGTAATCATTTACTTAAATTTACCGGCTTTGATATTCCGGTGAGAAAACATATGGTGGGACTAAAGCTCAGACTCTCATTCAGCAGACAGTTACTTAGGTCGCATTACAAGCTGCTGGGTTCCACTCAGAATAGACACATTTAAAGCAGACCTCAATGCCAAGAGAACAACCTCTGGGGACAGACTACACACTCTTCCGGAGGCACTTAATTTTTTTTGGTGTCTGAATTAATTTTTCATCATTGTGCTCTAGACTCAGCGAGGCTCCATGGTTTCACTGATCTACTGTGGAGCGAACTGTCATATCCATTTGGCAACAACTCACAGGCTACACCCAGCTGCTATGCTTGTGGCTTTGGTACAGTGATACAGATAGTTATTTAGATTGTCCTCTGTCGTCCCAGCTTAGACTGTCCTTGACTTTTGGATGCTGGGAGAAAGAGCCAAAGCCCACACAACACCAGGCTGCTTCACTTTTAATACTCCTTCCAACTAATTCTTAACTCTTTGCTGCCAATACTAAATCCCATTACATTTTACTGGATACGCGTTTTGCTTTTTTTTCTCTGTAAAATGGAATAATTTATTATTTTTTCAGCACTTCATCAATGCGGTTTATGGTTGCATTTCATCAACCCTTGTGAGATGTGCTGAATACACCATTATCTTTCAAATATTGTATTGCCTTTGAATTGCAAAACTTTTCCAAGGCTAAATACAGTGCAGTGTTTCTTGTGAAAACTATATAATGTATTATTTCTAATATCGGCCACAAAGCTCCAAAGAGGCTTGCCACAAACCTTTGGTCCAGACAGAAGATGGGTATTGGCACGTTTCCACTAGGCACAAAGAGTTAAAAGGTCTCCTCAGTTGCTTTGGCCCCATCAGCTGTTAACAAGTCTTCTAGGCCTTTGCTTGAACCTTGAATGTGCTGGATTCCGGCCTCCTTCTGGTTTTGCAGGGAGGTTTTTACTCACCGCGGCCCCACTGAGCCTGAGGAAGGATTAAAGATTGATGAGAGCTCTCAGAATCAGTTTATTGCTCCAGAGATCTTCGCATGTGTTATGAGTGGGAAGATTGTGTTGCTGTTTTGCCTCCTAGAAGTTCATGAGGCTGGCGCAGCACTGAAGTGGTTGACAATCAAGGTTAGATTGTTTTTTTTTGTTGTTTTTTTTGCAGAGCAGATAGCCTTTGGATTGCCAGAGAGCTGAGAGTAGGCAACAGTACAGTATATTCTGGTGTGAAATGTTATGAAATCCTTTTGCTATCAGGAAGAGAAGCTTTCATATTCCACAGACTCATGCATTTTGCCTGACTTCAAAGTTGATAAGGGCTGCACTCACTATTGCAGATAATACCTGGACCATCTTGGATGAATTTCTACTTTTGCCCCTGCTGCACTACATCTGTCTGAAAAGAACATGAAGTGTATCAGTTCTGCTTCAGTGAGGAATATAATGCATCGCATTACCTCTGGGTTCTGTGGTACTTATGTTGAGACTCAGAGCTGTTTGTGAAGTCTTAAGAGAATGCAATGCATAGAGAAGTTAGTGAGCCCAAAACAATGGAAAATCTAGTTTTAGATTTTTTTTTATCCACATGTTTTATACACGTGTGTATAAAAAAACAGTTGAAACCCAGTAATTTCTAAAAAAAAATAACAAAGATTCACGGCTTAGGTGAAATGTACAGGTATTGATAATACTAAAGTCCTTCAAAGATACTAATCCATGAAAAAATGGTCACACGAAAACATCAGATATTTGTGAAGTGATGTTTGTAACATCAAATTAATACATGGAAAAACGCAATTTCTTTCATCACAATTTTTAAATGTTGTTAATTTGAGGTTTGTCTAGGGCTCTTTGAATCATGTATTTTTTACGCTGCGTTTTTCTGCAATTAGTGCCACCAGCCTTCTGACTTGATAAACACTCAAATGTCCACAATTCACATTTTCTTTTGGCAATATTTTTGCAACGCAATATTTCAATTTGCCAATAGTGCAAGTTGAAATCACATTCCTCTCAATTTACAATAACATAAACAAAATATAGAAGGCCTAGAATTACATTTGTGTCTTGCCACATTTTTTCTGTCCTCTATAACAACTATTATTTAAAAGTGTATGGCTTATTGTTCCCCAATCTGCCTGCAATTAAAATGATCAGTTTGCTGATGTTCTCTAAGGTATAATACAAATCTTAACACATCCACCTACTAGTTTTTTCCTGGAGCTTCCACAGCGTCTCATAGTATTAATTGGCAGATAGTTAGCTTCGTATAACACATCTATTTTAATTTGAGTACATGGCTTTCACTGGGATTTTTATAATGAAAGAACATTGTAATTGCTTTTTCACCCTGACACATGTTGAAAGCATTGTCTATCTGTAACTTTGATCTAAATAGGTCTGCACAAACTCATATCTGTCAAACCCTAATGGATACACTGAAGCAGACCTGAAGCAGTGATATAAATCTCTGTGGGGACAAATAACAGACTGTAATACAACACATTAAGGTTTTGGTATTGAGTTTAATTTTTCATCTATGTGCTATAGACTCAGCATGGCTCCGTAGTTTCACTGATGAACAGCGGAGCAAACTGTCATCTCTATTCGGCTACTCCGAGCTACACCCAGCTGCATCCTACGGCACAGGGTATAAGGGGGAAGGTGGGGGCTGCTAACAACACAGGGCTTTATTACCTGGAAAATTAATGATCTGAGAGACTAAGATGTAATGGCTGAAGCATCTGCAAGAAATCATCTTAGAGAGGATCCACTTTCAATTCACTTTGTTATCCATATCTGTCTATTCAGCCATAATGCTCCAGCAACATAAATCAGCGTGCTAATTCAAACTGTTAAGGAGAAGACTCCACAGTTTGCACGCACAACCTTATGATTGATCACCTGAAATGAAAGTTGAGCAGGTTAAGTAAGAGATTTTCTTACGAGGCTGTTGGTGTTTGCTAATTGTAATTTAGAAATTACATTACTCACTTATATTAGAAATATGTTACAACATATATCAGTTTTTTTATTAAAGGGGTATATGTGTTTTTTTCCTTCAGTCATAACACTTTAACCTTTTAAAAATCTGCAGTATATTGTTGTCTGGGTACCCTTTTTTTATTTTAAAGAAGACTGTAGCTCAATTATTTTGTAGTTCATTACTGGTACAGGCCTGGTTTCTATGCAATGGTAGAGCTGGGCCATCTGTGATTGGCTGACAGGGCTTTGGAAAGAGCCAATAGGACCGCTTGGCTATATCTGTGGAGCGGACTCACACCAATAGTAAATGAAGAAGCACCCCCTGTTGCACGGTTGTAGGATTTACCCTCCTTGCTCCATCTGTAGCCCGACTGGGGCTCGATAGTCCACAGTTTCTACAGATTATAACCTACAGAAAGAGATCACAATGCCACGAGGCCTCAGCAGTATTCTACTTTAACTGCAGATTTTCTCCATAAACCCTGAGGATCCTGTAGCAGGATTTTGTTGCACTGCTACTGTATGTTCATGAGCTGTTCTGTGAAGAAGGCATTGTGAGCTCAGGGTTGTGAGAAAGGACTTGATGAAAATCGGGCATTTGCACCATGGCTGGAATAAAGCTTTGGCCTTTCAGAGTGAAATTTGATAGGCTTATGCAGATGATTACACTATGGGTATGTAACACACCAAACTTTCTCTAACTCTATTAATTGCCACAAGAGTCCATACTGTATTTGCAGAATTTAAACCTATCAATTTAGACCGTAGAAGGCTATTTTGCCTAAGATTGAATAATGTTATTAATATGATAAATTCCATTATTGCCTATTAACTATTTAAACAGAGTAATAGATGATTTACTAACTTGCGAGGAAAGGAAATTCAATGGTTTGGTCAGATTTGAAAAATGCTCTGTAAAGGTAAGTGTTTAATCTTTTTCACCAGCACAATCTTGATTATTTTAATCGTTGGTTAGACCTCTCAGAGTTTCCCATTATAACATATTTCCAGCTTCCTGTAGAGTTGGCAAAATCATGTCCACCACCGATAAAATTCTCCCCAACTGCTAATCATCCCCTCCAGACCTGTCACGTCTCTTTCACTGAGACCAGCTAAAGCTGCCTGTCTGCTGAACACATCCTCACCTAAACATCGTCGTGCTTTTAATTGAGCTGTTAGCCAGCCTGCCATTCAGACGTATATACTGTACACGTCCCCACAGCTGACAGGGTGCAGGACCAGGAGGTTCCTCATATGAAAAGCTCTGACCTTTCTTTTGTGGTGCAATCAAATGGGGCTCCCTTGGTCCTTGGCTCTGAATAATTAATTCCTCCCCTCAGTAGGAGTGTTTGCTAAACAGTGGGGTCCTCTGCAGTTCACTTTTTCTGCACCACTGCCACTGCACCCTAGGGTAGAGACGAGTGTACGCTTTAGTCAGACGCAAATGTGCCTTTCAGAGCAAAGAGAGACGGTCAGGAGATATTGGAAAGCCTCTTTTCTATTTTCTCTGCGAAGAAAACACAACTGAGAGAAACGTAGAGCAAACTTTGCATAATTCTTTGCTCTTTCTTTATTCTATATACAACCGAGGGACTATGGGATTAGACAACATAGGATTTTATTCCAAGTCGCAATAAAAACACTCTAATAAAACAATGTTAGATATCCTCACATGAGAAAAAAGGCCGCTAGCTTGCTATCATGGTAGAACATGAATTGTCATTTTGTTTTCAATCAGGCCTGTACTTTATGAATGTAGAGGGAACTACATTAACACTTGTGATGTATTTAAAAAAATAAATAAAAAACAATACACAACTAAATGTAAGGGGAAGAGTTTCCGGTAGGGTTTAGAACCAGTTTAAGAGTTTAAAGCATATTCTGATGATTTTTAGACTAAAATTACCAATATTTACTATCCAAAATAATAATAATACAAATTAAAACAATTACAATTAATATACCAAATATTTTGGTCAGAACAATTGTGACCTGAAATTGATATATGCCTAAGAAGGACTTCTCCCTAAAATTGCCGTGTGTGTGCTGACGGGAAAAAAATGTAATGTCAGCTTACTCGCTAACACAACCTTGACAAAAGTTTAATTTGACTATAGAGCCCGCCCTGTGTTTGATTGGTTTGCAGGACAGCCTAAACCCAAACCATGTGTTACCCCTGCCGCCCTGCAAACCAATCCCCTCTGACGGAGGCCTGGTGTAACGCCCTCTACTGCATTTGCCTCGTAACAGCGTCATCTCTTCTCCCAGTATACATGCTTTCATCATCCATAGAGGAATAATATATTGTAGGGAGATGCTCCTGAACCATCCTCCACTGCCAGTGTGTGTGACAGCCACTTTGATCTCAATGTGAGAGGCTGAGGCTCCAGGAAAAATTATCAATGAGATGGGGAACGAGAGAGAGACAGGAAAAGAGAGGAGGTGTGTGCTGTGCATGATGCTGCGGTTTGCTGAGTGTGTGTTGGGGGTGTGAAAATATCCCATCCAATTAGAAAGTGATATTTATTATTTAGAGCCTGCGGGTTATGAAAAATGAAAAAAAAGTGTCAACATTTATAAAGTTAATATTTTCTAATTAGTGCCGTTTAATTATAAACATACAAAAGAAGTTGCGTTTTGGCAACTTATTTCTCAAAAGCCATGCTCCCTGCAGAACCGTCTAGCTAGGTGTATGCAAGGGGGCAGTGCAGGACTTCTTAGAAGAGACACCTCTAACGCCTCTACTTCCATGAAAGCTACGTTGAAGCAAACCCTGTGATGGAGCATTAGCAGTGAACCAGCACCACATTCTCTTTGCAAAAAGGCAGTGGATTCGGTCTTAGAATACATAATTACCTAACCTACTTTTCACTGGCAGACATCAGATTATCAAATGACTTTTTACAGAGCAACAGTGTATTTTAGGGCTACATATCGTTACAGAATGGTGGAAGGATGTTGTTTATCTTGTTATATCCTTGTTTATCTATTCGTTTTTATAAAAAAACAGGCCCGTTTTGTTGGGCTCCGCACAGACCATTTATAAAAATTAAAGTATATTTTTGACAATGTTTTACAAGCAATGTTGCCATACTGTGGTTTCTCTTATGAAGATTTGCACATTTTGGAAGCTATCTTGTTAGAACTGCATTAAAAGGAACAGAACCAATCAAATGTAACATGGTCAAATATATTTATATAGTTATCCTTGGAAATAATAGAAAATGGAGGCTCCAGAAAAAGCTGGTAAGGGGTAAAGTGAAAAAATACTTTGTAAAATAAATATTGATAAACAACCTCCATCATTAGTGTAGTAGTAGTAGTACTACTACACATTTGTATAATTAAACTATCATAAGTATATACAGTTGTTGTTTCTGTGTCTAATTCAGTAGTAGGAACGACTTCTAAAGGTTTTGATTGACCTACATAAGACTCTTAAAAAAGTAGTCATGCATCCCATAAAACTATATAGCCATAGCTGAGACAATAGTAAAAATTATTTCAGAAGAAACCTCTACGAACACAGTAGGAAAACAAAAAGAACAAAAGCACCACTTACACACAAAGCAATAAACTGCCTTTTATAAAACCAGGGGGAAAACACTTCTTGTCACATCTGCATATGAAAAATGGCAGTGTAATGAAGACATATTAGCCCATAGAAATGTTATTACTGGTGTAGGGAGGGGATCGCTTTTTCACCGGGAGATCAGAGATGGTGCTGTCCTCAGAGCTGCTTTTAGTCCTGATCTCATCTGTTTGGCATGAAGGGGGAGCTGTGGCTCCTCCTGTCTGACCAAGGTTACAGCTCCGGGGTTCACTGTGTGCCTCGCACATTTTCTCACACTTTTCCGGCTGCGCTGTGCCACATTGATTTAAATGTATCTGTTGAGGGGAAAATAATCAATGCAAATTCCCTGGCAGTGCAGCCAACAAATAAGACATGTCTGATTCATCAAGCGGACATTGCTTTAAAGACCACTCTTTCTCCTTTGTCCCATTTCTCTTTCTCTCTTACTCTCTCTCCCCCTCTCTCTCACTCACCTCTGGGCCACTTCACCCTTTTTTACTCCGTTCACCTTTCTCTGTCTAAAAACTGTAAGCTTGAATTAGTGGAAGGATCTTTATCCCTGTACATTTACCTTTTGGAACTACAGCATAGCTATTGAATTAAAGGTATGTACACATATATTTATCAGGCATTTTAAGTAGCTTTTCTTTTGTGTTCTTACTTGCTATTTCTTCATTTTTAAAACACTGAATATGCATAAGGAAAAAAATCGAGCCATTCTCTAAACTTTTCCATCTGATGTAAATCCGTTTTCAATGTAAGACATAATGGCGTTCTCCAGAAGATTTTAAATCAATCTCTTTTTTGATTTCACTGTTAGGGAAGTTAATTTGAAACATGCCCCTGGTTCGTAACCACATTACAATGAAAGTAAGTCAACATGTTGAACAGGAAGGAAGTCTCACCTGACACCTAACCTTAACATTTTGTTTTGCTCCAGCCTGAACTTGGTCAAACGGTCTGGCTCCTAACAAGGGCCGAGTGTAGCCTGTGTATGTAAATTCACTACATGTGTGAGAGAAATAAAGGCAGGGGCTATTTGGAAATTCCTGTGTGATGAAAGGGAAAGAATATCCCCCAAAAAATGATTAATGTGGTGTTCAGGTACACAGAAGATTGAGTGATCCTGTCATCACACCATATGGTACCAATTTATTCCGGCAAGCATAAGGCAAACTCAGTGGAGGAGCTCTCACGCCTGTGCCTCCAAAGGAAGAAAAAACATATATATTATTTTTCTTTTGTATATAGTGAGAACATTAACAAAAACAGATACCCAGACATATTTGTAAAATGGTTCGGTTAAGTGCTGATTGTTATCTCTGCAGTGTTGTTTTTAATATTGAAGTGTAATTTCTTGTGGAGATGCAGGCTTAGCAGAAGGCCATGAGTAATTGCTCTGGAAAAACGGTTTAAATCCATTCCCATTATTACCATTATTATTATTGGCATGTTTTCACATTAATTTTCTTTTTGTGCATGCATGGAAAATGACATTAGCCACTGTGATTCAGGTTACTAATTTAAATGAAGTGTATGTAGGACTTCTTGGAGTATGCGCTCTCAAATGAAGTGAGCCTGTTTCTTGCGTTTCCATGCTCCTCCTCTTTATCAAATATTGCTGAAGCCAATTCAAAAAAGGTGGTGTATTAGGTGAGAAAAGCCTAACCCTAACCCTGTTTTTTATACATAAAGTCATTGCTCATATGTGGACCAGCAGATGCAGAATAGTGGAAACATTTCCAACAATACAGCTAATTATTTTGACAGCAACTCCAGGGGTTTCATTCAGGGAGGTATCCCGTCACTTTTCTAAAATATAGCCAGGTAGGAGACGGAAAGGTAGTTTGGATCTAACAGGCCTGTCAAATCAAACTGAGGGCTGTAATTTGACATGGTTTGTTCATCCCCTAGCACTTAAATAGGGTATTTTCACAGAAATACAAACCCTGAAGCCTCACTCACTGACCTAAAATAACCTTCACATGATCTTTTTAATGTACAGTCATTTTAAATCAGCAATATAAATATTAAGGAGGAATTAACCTTGTTGCTAGAGTGTTGCAAAATATCTAAATAATTAGATCTAGCAGAAAAGTATCCATATTAAAAATATTGTGAATATTGCAGAGGGTATTGTATGTATTCCTCACTAGGCAGCCTATGCAGTGCTTGACATTTTGTGACGTTTCTGAGATGCAGCTTCTCCGAATCACGTGACTTTGATATCTCCTTCTAATGCTGCTCAAACATGACTTTCAACTCTGTAATATCCTATCTCGAGTCATACGTGGAAATGAGTGTTTATTGAAAATGCAGATGCCATTGGCAGGGGGGAAACAGGTTGGGGAGCTGGTCTCCTACCACTTTCCTTTTTCTCTACCTTGTTATTTGTCTCCTCACCCCTGCAGGGCATGCTGACAGGAACTGATAAACCTCTTTATGGGCTGAACTGAATTGGCTACTATTATCCAAGGTGTGGAGCGACTCAATGGTGGAAATAAAAGACTTTATCCACTGCCCATCTGCCCACCCGTCACTCTGCCCAGTTTTCAGGATTCCATGAAGCTATTTCCCATTTGTGCTTGTAATAGTTGTACTGTATACAGCAAAGTCTGGGAGAAAAAAATGAAACAGAAATATTCTTTTTGCCAAATGCCTCATTTGAATACTGGCCCAATAGCCAAAGCGTTTGCCATGAAAAAAGAATTGCAGTCATAAAAATATTTTAATATATGGGTGTAACTGCAGTTGTATTATGGGGTATATTTGGTCGTAACTCTAACATTTAACAGAGAAGAGGGATTTCCTTTCGGAGGAATGGAGCCAAATCTCGAATGTTTGACTTGTAATCAAGGAAGTTAAACCAAGAACATCTTTGAAAAGTCACTCTTATGGCATTTGGCTCTCTAAAAAATCTCCGTGATTCCGCTGGCATCATATCATCGTAGCCGTGTTTGTTTAAAGGATCATGCTTTTGTAGCTCTGTTTTATATTAATGGCAGAGAGTACATATTAAAAAGTATGTTTCCCTAGAGTGCTCAAGTAGCGGTCAGATAATAATACATGTTTCTCATTGACCGAGTGCTACTTACAGATTTATGAAAGTGCGGTATTGCTATAAATCATTGAGGTCTAGTGATGCACAGATTGTAAAATTGGTGATTTTTATCCATATTTGAAAATAACAATTTGGCCAATGCTGATAACATTTTTAGATTTTTCCAAAGAAAATAAACAAATAATTAAAAAGAATATTTAAAAAACGACACTGTTCTATGGTCATTCAGCCATTCATTGCATTTTTTTTGAATGAGCAAGAAATTCAAATTCAAAGCTATACGACCTTTTTAATATAGTCTAAAAGTGTATTTATATATTTATAAAGAGCTGCTTTAAAAGCCTTTTTAGCCTGTTTTACAACTACCTATACCTTTACTTGCTTCTAAAGATACTGTGAGCATGTCTGCCTTGTTGCAGCTCAGGATTTTTCTCTTCTCCTACGAGATGTGAGGAGCTGAGCTGAACCGCCGCTCGCTGTCGGTGCGGCGCATGGAGCTCATAGTGCCAGAATACAGAGGTGATTGTAGAGTGCAGTTACATTTCTGGAAAGAAAAGTGTCTCAAACTGCATGTCACTGATCTTTCTCAGAGATGGTCTTATTCTCCCACAAGGCCGTAATTTGCTTCCTTTTTATATTTTTATAAACACACCATAAATGTGCAAGACGAGCCAGTGCTTCCCTTTACACCTGTACGTCATTCCAGAGTAGTGTACAGCCACCGGCTTATCACAGAATCAGCAGTTTGGTACGCCCCTGACCACAGCAAATGAAAACAAAATTGAACTGGCACAAAAATGATGTCACACAACAGATAAACATAGTCACTGCCACCTGCAAATATCATTATATTTGTCGGTAGGCCGCTGCCAGTCTGTTTGGCTCCAGTCACTGGTGAGGTCACAACCAGTCAATTTATGAATGAAACCACTGTTTGTGTTTTTTAAATGAATATTTGGTTGTATTTTTCCAGGTTAATTTATAAATCAGAGACTGATTAGGTAGTGATTTTGGTTATTTGGTATTCATTTTCATATATTGTTCTCCTAATTGCATCAGAACCATCAAACATCAAGAGCATGCTTTTGAAATTGCCCTTTCACATAAATAGTGTGACAGTAAACCAATCACGGAAAACGGTATAAACGTAATCTATGAAATTGGCGTGTACAATTATTTATACATAATTGCTGTGCTATGCGATACAGTGCATGCATACTTTTTCTACCTGCCATCATGCATGGTTAAATTAAATTCATGGTGAAATTAACACATACATAATATATTTTTTGTATATATTAGATTCAATACTGTACACACTTTCCGCCATATGTTTATCTGTTAAGAGTCCCTTATCTAATTATTAATTGGATTTTTCACAATACATCCTACATTTGTTTCCACACCAGCCAGACATACAGTGGGGCAAAAAAGTATTTAGTCAGCCACCAATTGTGCAAGTTCTCCCACTTAAAAAGATGAGGCCTGTAATTTTCATCCTAGGTACACCAACTATGAGAGACAGAATGGGGGGAAATAATCCAGAAAATCACATTGTAGGATTTTTAATGAATTAATTGGTACATTCCTCGGTAAAATAAGTATTTGGTCACCTACAAACAAACAAGATTTCTGGCTCTCACAGACCTGTAACTTCTTCTTTAAGAGCCTCCTCTGTCCTCCTCTGAGCCTATAAAAGACACCTGTCCACAACCTCAAACAGTCACTCTCCAAACTCCACTATGGCCAAGACCACAGAGCTGTCAAAGGACACCAGAAACAAAATTGTAGACCTGCACCAGGCTGGGAAGACTGAATCTGCAATAGGTAAGCAGCTTGGTGTGAAGAAATCAACTGTGGGAGCAATTATTAGAAAATGGAAGACATATAAGACCACTGATAATCTCCCTCGATTCCAGAACCACACGGGGGGACCTCGTCAATGACCTGCAGAGAGCTGGGACCAAAGTAACAAAGGCTACCATCAGTAACACACTACGCCGCCAGGGACTCAAACCCTGCAGTGCCAGACGTGTCCCCCTGCTTAAGCCATTACATGTCCAGGCCCGTCTGAAGTTTGCTAGAGAGCATTTAGATGATCCAGAAGAGGATTGGGAGAATGTCATATGGTCAGATGAAACCAAAATAGAACTTTTTGGTAAAAACTCAACTAGACGTGTTTGGAGGAGAAAGAATGCTGAGTTGCATCCAAAGAACACCATACCTACTGTGAAACATGGGGGTGGAAACATCATGCTTTGGGGCTGTTTTTCTGCAAAGGGACCAGGACGACTGATCCGTGTAAAGGAAAGAATGAATGGGTCCATGTATCGTGAGATTTTGAGTGACAACCTCCTTCCATCAGCAAGGGCATTGAAGATGAAACGTGGCTGGGTCTTTCAGCATGACAATGATCCCAAACACACTGCCCGGGCAACAAAGGAGTGGCTTCGTAAGATGCATTTCAAGGTCCTGGAGTTGCCTAGCCAGTCTCCAGATCTCAACCCCATAGACAATCTTTGGAGGGAGTTGAAAGTCCGTGTTGCCCAGCGACAGCCCCAAAACATCACTGCTCTAGAGGAGATCTGCATAGAGGAATGGGCCAAAATACCAGCAACAGTGTGTGAAAACCTTGTGAAGACTTACAGAAAACATTTGACCTCTGTCATTGCCAACAAAGGGTATATAACAAAGTATTGAGATTAACTTTTGTTATTGACCAAATACTACTTTTCCACCATAATTTGCAAATACATTTATTTAGAAATCAGACAATGTGATTTTCTGGATTTTTTTTTTTTTTCTCATTTCGTCTCATAGTTGAGGTATACCTAGGATGAAAATTACAGGCCTCTCATCTTTTTAAGTGGGAGAACTTGCACAATTAGTGGCTGACTAAATACTTTTTTGCCCCACTGTATTTACGGGGTGTTTCTGGCTAATGGGGTTGTTGCAAAGTGCTTTACAGGACGCACAAACTACAAAAACAAGATAGTTGTGAGTGCCCCTGCAGGTACATATGTCTAATACTGCTGAATAACCCACAGCTCTGATATGTCTGATTTAAGATTATTACGTTACCATTGACTGTTAGCAGGCTCAATGTCGAGTCAAGGCAACATAATAAAGCAGACGGTAGCCGAAGTAATCAAAAACATTTTTTAATTAATAATTACCACCATGGTTGAACAAAGGAAATATAAAGTAATGACAGACAAGAACACATACTGCACAGACAGGATCAGCCCCAGACAAAGGGGAAAATAGAATACTTATACATGAGGTAATGACGAGACAAGACACACCTGGGTTAATTACAAATGGGTACACCTGGAGGGGAAACGATAAGGACTACAAAACCATAACAGGAAAATACAGCTAGACATGACACATCACACTAGGAGCGCCTGATCAGGGCACAAACACATAACAAAGATTTAACTCTGATTATCTGCTTGTAATGACTGCATTTTATTTATGAAATTGCAAAGATGTGACATGACCGTAGAAGTATAATACATTGAAACGTATGGAAGCCTTTAGGCTGACACAAGTCTAACCGGTCTAATGAGTTCCTGCCAAGTGTATGAGAATCCCTCTCTGAGTGATACCTGTCTTAAAATATGCTACTTTGTGGTTTGGCGCTAGTTTGATATCCCGGGTTTGTTAACTTTAAGTTTCAAAAGTTCTCTCTCACTCTCGATTGTATCGAGCAGATCATAATGTATCTACGTTATGATCCGGCAAGAAAAGCCAAAGGCCCCTTAACCAATTCGGGTGGTCCACGCATCCACTCCCCCCTCAAATAAGATAATACATGCAAGTTCATGGCTGCTGTAGACAACGTTCTTGTTGCTCTGTGTTGCGTTGTTAATGAGTGGAACACACCGGAGTTGAGGATATGTGGGGTTTATTCTCCTAAAAATATAATTTACAATTTAGGCATTTAGCAGACGCCTTATTCCAAAGCGACTTACAATGACCAATAAAAGAGACATTCTCCCTGGAGTAACCGAGGGCTAAGTGCCTTACTCAAGGGCAAGTGGTGTTCCAGGCAAGATTTGAACTCGCAAGAACTCACAAGATCATCAGCCCACCTCACTATCCATTAGACCACAAAAAAAAATTATATATTTTCTTTTATGAGATCCATTTGTGGCGGATGATATTTAATTGTGGCGGCCCGCCACAAATAAATCAATGTATGGGAAACACTGAGCTTTGTGCTCATTGAAATGCAAATAGGTCAATATTATCCTTGAGTATAGGGCAACCTGGAAATGAGATACTTCATATTGACTCCAAAGGTTGAAGCCTTTCTTAAGGTAGGTACCCTAACCCGGCCACACGAGGACGAACACGGTCGTTTGCGTTACTGTTTAGTGTCATATAGACCGTTCGGCCACACGAGGACGACCGAATATGGCACTAAACGACTGCGGAAATGATAACGGGTCCCAAGGTGGATAGAACGGCATACGCAACGCTCTAGGGGGTCCAACGGCTCCGTGTGTACGCCCTATACGATCATTTTCTGATAATGATGAGGCAATAGCCCCGCCTCTCCCCACCTCTGCTGCTCACCCCCGTGTCAAAGTAAACTGCACACTGAATTCAGATTATTTATCTTTCTCTCGATATGGACATAAACGCGAGTGAAGTCTAATCTGACAGGACGGAGACACCTCTCAAACTACCTAAACTAGTTATAAATATGTTTATTTTTACTGTCGGCCGGGTCACTCATTACTGGATCAGATGCTGCATGAGACAGACACTGGCGCTGTCCAAAGAGAGGGAGGAAAAAGAGAGGCTCCATGTATTTTATTATTATATTACATAGAGTCGTTATTCATTTGTTTTAAAGCTCAATAAATAACAAAGAAGACCTTTGACCGGCACTTTTATAATTTTGTCGGAAGATTTAAACTTTAATACACGTTGACTGGCGAAAAACTCTACCCGGTTCCCTCGGCCCCCACCGCGGAGAATAAACAGAAGGACAACCATGCTTCTTCGCTGCTTTTGTGGAGGAAGTTACAGCGCCACTTACAGGCTCCTGCATATGTACTGCAGCTTCTCCAGCGGTTGGAGCTAAACGGAGCTGTCTCGTGTGGACAAACACTATCCGGTGAATATTGCGTGTGGACGGAAGCTTTTTTGCGTTTGCGTTAATCCTATGCGTTTAGCCGTTTTCGTCCTCGTGTGGCCGGGGCCTAAGTCTTGGCATGAGTTGTAGTGATGTGTCATTTGTGAAGCTATATCAAATAATTAAATACTTGATTCAGATGAACATGGCATTAAATTAAGCTGAATATCTGACTATATGCTAAGACATCACTAGATATCCAAAGAAATAAGAAGACATGGCCAAAGATTCACTTTCCAAATGAAATTGGAGTTCATTGTAAATCCTGATATTATGTAAGAAAAGGATCTCACTACATATGCCACACAATCGTTTGCGGTTAAAACTGGCTAATTCATCGTAGGACCGATGTTGGAAGGAACCAAACAGCATCCTCTATTTCACTTCTCAACAAATGAAGCTCACATTAAAATCATTCTCATAAAGGTGACTCTAAAACTCGTTTTTGTAAAAGGAGCGGTTCCTCTACTCTATATCTTTTATTTTTGAAGATGGTGCAGTGCTAGAGTTCAGGCTTGATATGATATGAGGCCTCCTCGTATAGATGAGTTTACTTATTGAATGTCATTTCATTTCATTTCAAACCTTTATTTAACCAGATTGGTCCCATTGAGATCATAGATCTCTTTTTCAAGGGAGACCTGCAGCATATAGGTTCCACATGAAACAATAAAGGACATTATACATTATATTTACAGGATACATAGTTATAGACATTTACAAGTGCCCATTGTATCGGCAAGCATTTCATTTACCCTAGCTTTAAAAACATGCAGAGGAATGAGATTGCTCAGTTTCAATTCTTGCTGAAGATTGTTCCAAGCAAGTGGAGCTGCGCACATAAAAGCTGTCTTACCTGAGACAGTCCTTGCTCTTGGCACATCTAACAAGACCACATCATGTGACCTCAGACAATAGCTGCTTGCAACTCTCTGTGTTATCAGCGAGCAGATATAATACGGGAGTTTACCCAACAAAGCTTTATAGATAAAAGTGTACCAGTGACTGAGCCTCCGTACAGAGAGAGATGGTAAACCTGCCTTGGTATACAGTGTACAGTGATGAGTAAGCGCTTTACAATTTGTGACAAATCTCAGAGCACTGTGATACGCAGCATCCAATTTTCTCAGGTAATTGGCAGGTGCATTCATATACAACAAATCCCCATAGTCCAGCACAGGTAAAAAGGTCACAGTGACTAGCCTTTTCCTGGCCTCAAGCGAGAAACAGGACTTGTTTCTGAAAAAGAAACCTAGCCTAACCCTCAGTTTTTTTAGCAGGTTATTGACATGAAGTTTAAAAGAGAGACAATCATCAAGCCAGATACCAAGGTATTTGTAACAGGCAACAACTTCAAGTTTTGTTCCTTGCGTAGTTACAATATCTAAAACAGGCTCTGGAGTCTTTTTAGCTTTTGTAAATGTAAATTTCATGATACGAGTACAAAATGAATGGGTGATGATTGTTCAAGTTGTCTGAAACCAGTTCCGCTGACTTGATATTACTGTCAACCGAATGGTTTAAGAAATACAGATGACAAAAAAACAAATCCTCAAGAGGAGATGGTCGGCGCTGCGACAGGGAATTCCTCCCCAAAGCCAAGTGGAATGACTCTGTTTGCATTGTGAACGGACCAAATGGAGCCAAAGATAAATGTCTAGTTAACTGTAGTGCTATCGGTGGCGTTTTGGACTGCTTTAAGCAAGTTATCAAAGCCATCTGTTTGGGCCTAAGGGTCTGGGCTGATTAATATAGCCATGGAATGAGAATGTCACAAAGGACCTAACGTCACAGGAGCCGTCTACAATATTTCTCTAACTAATTGAAGGATTTAACTCTAACCATTCTGAAGTCATTCCTTTTCCAATAGCCTTAAACAATATAGAAGAAAGGCATGGCTTCAGGTCAAACTGCCATGCCTCGTTACAGAGTGGCAAAAAGGAAAATCAACATTTAATTGTCAGGTAGGCTGCGGTCGCTAGGAAGGTGTTTTCAACATGTGCACCGAGGCAAGACAAATGTGGGTTGATCTATAAATAGGCAAATGATAAAAACTTTGTACCGAATTGATTTGTATAATGGAGAAAAAAAAGAGAGGTAAAACTGGTCCAGGATAGGATTGTAGGAGTGATTTATTCTTATACACATTATAGTAGAAGTATGTCAGTACAGAATCTAAGGCGTCATGTCAAATTTAAGTTGCAACAAAGTTACAGTTATTTAGCAATCCGTGAATCACTACATCAGTTCTACTGAGCAATATTAAAACCACTTTAATCGTATTAGCATTTAGATGGGCATGTTAAATGGGGTATTGCACAGGACACAATATAAAAGCAACACCCAATTCATTGACTCAGTGCTAACCACTCACAAATACATCAATAAAAACACTTCCAGTAGTCCTACACTGCCCATCCTTGCCATTTGAATTATTTCAATTCAATTTAACTGCAGTGTCCCACCCTCTCAAGCACCACAACAACATTCAAAGTGCTCAGTGACTTTCTATTTTGGACTAATAATCCAGAAAACAGATTTCCCTTTCAGACCAGTAAGCTAAGCGTCATTGATAGTTAAAGGAAGACATTAGCATGAGTCTGTGGTTAATGACATTGTTTAATGGTGTGTTCAATTTGTTAATATGGCTGACAACACACACATTATGCTTGCAACTTTGAGTTGTTGTAAGTTCAATATTAAGAGTCACTTTCAAGGATACATTCACACATTTTCCAATCATGTTTTGAATGTCTTCTTGCCTGAGGGCTAGTTTACTCTAGGTGTATAAGGAGTAATGGTTGGGTAAAAAAAAGCTAAATATACAGGGCGAGGGAGAATCGGTAGTAAATAAAAAATCGACAGTGATGCAAAATCATAAATTGTAAATTCAAAACTGATATTTAGAATGATGGCTACCCTGAGTCCAGGGCCACATTCCTTATACATGGATAACTGATTTATCCATGAGTATTTTGTTCCCTGAAGCTGGCTTAATTCATGTCTGGATTGACCTTAATGACATTGGATGGATTCTGATTCATGAGCCTTGCAATTTACTGTGAACCACATACTGTCAAGGAGTGAACTCTGAGGCATGAACTCAATTGCACGACTCAGACTCGGATAGTGTTTCAAAATAAAGACTTTACTGGGATTTGCACAGTAATGAAAACAAGGAAAACAAAAACACTCTTTCGAGGAAAACTAGAACAGTGATCAATAACATAGATCCGTGAGAAGTCTGTGAGGTAAGCAGTAATGTAGGTCATAGAGAGACAACGAACTGACAATGAACAGGAGGGAGCTACCACAATATATACACAGGTAAAGGGGACACAGGTGGAGACAATCAGGGCGGGGAAAACAATCAAGGACGCAGGAGACAGAAGGGGGCGTGGAGCGTGGAGGCCTGAAATGAGAGGGAGAATTAATTAAGGGAATAAAAATAAAGCACAGGACAAAGGGACCTGACAAAACTAACATAAAGAATAAACTTTCACTATAAGTGTCTTGGACATGACACATACATGTGAAGTTACTAATGACTTGGATCCTTAGATTCATAATGAAAGAGAGATTAAAAAGGCATACACTCAATGAAAAACATTTTAGAATACAAATGCAGCCAGAACATGTGAGAATGAACTTGACATTGACATAGGAATATATTCCTAAAACTAAAATCTATTGAATATAACCTTCACTTTGCTATATATATATACTGTATATAGATATTTATTTAATTTTTTCCTTTATTTATTTCAAATTAAGAGTGAACTATGACCCAGGGCAAACTCATTCAGGATGTACTTATAAATCCTCAAACTGCTTTCAAATTACAGAATTAGCTGGGTGAGAATAAACCTGATAAACCATTCAGCCCGATATCAGCTTGTTGTTCTAAATTAGTTGCATTTGAAGAACAGGGCCCTGATTATAGAATGTTTTAATACAATGAACTTTACCCTCAAAAACTATATATTTAAGAAAATTGTTCATTAAAATGTGCGCTGTTGTTGACAGAAGGCAGTTTCTGTCACTACGTTTTAACCAATCAAATTCATAGAAAACAGACAAGGGTGTTTGTTACTCCAAGAGACCTGTATGACACAAATACATACAGAGTTCTGATCCTATAGTGAACCTCAAGATAGCTCGAGTAATTAGTATAATCTGCGTAGGCTGCATTCACTCCTCAAAGTTAATTATAACAAATTCCATCTCCTGATCCGTAGTGTGCATGGATCAAATGTTCCAACTGCAATAGAAAGATAGAAGCATCTGTCACAAGTCTGCGTCTTCAGAAAGAACAAGCCCTACTATGTAGTGTTAATTTCGTTGACTAAAACTATGACGAAATATGTTCGTCAACGACCTTTTTTTCCATGACGGAAACGAGACGATGACGAGACGGCACAGACGGCAGTAAACACTAGGCTTGTTTGAGACAAGCAAGACCTGCGCAGACGCGATCAACGTCTTGCTAGTGCATTGCATGATGGTTAGTCATTTTGTCCGACTTGCTCTGCAGCCCGTGGAGAGGAACTGCGCCGCCGCGCCTCGCTCTCAAGGCTGTGGGCGTCTTTGTCCCGCGAGATTGCAACCTCTCATGTAGGCGAGCCTAATGCTTGATGGGAAACGACTCGCTGGTATCTCGAGCTGAGCGCTCATTGGTGGTTTTTACCACGTGCTGGTGATGAAACTCTCCAATTGGCTCGGCAAAAGTTTGTTGTTGTTTTGTGTCAGTTTTACGTCGCCACTTCTATTCACATTTTTCATCATTGTTCCACAATGTTTATCATCATGAAATTCTATATATTTTATACTATACTTGCACTGCTTACCGTTTTCATACTTTATATATCTTAGCATATTCATACACACTGTTCATACTGCTCACAGGCTGCTGTGTATATCTAGTGTATTCATACCCCTCACTGTTTATTCATCATTCAATTAATTCTATATTTTATTCTGTAGATTGTGTACATTACTTTTCACTTTACTGCTTGTTGCACTCCTTGTTGGAAGCTAAAGTGCATTTCGTTGTCTCAGTACCTGTAATATGTACAATAACAATAAAGTTGAATCTAATCTTGAGCAGGAACAAATGTATTTACTTAGTACATATCTGACATTAACGATTAAACACATGTGTGCATTCTTTATAAATGCAAACCGAGTCAAGCCGACTCCGGAGGTGGCGGTATGCACCTTAAAGTGCCAGTGAAGTGCATGTTTTTGCGCCAAAATGAAATGGCAGTTTCATTCCTTACATATCATTGTGCCTGTTCATGGCTAAAATAATTTTAATTATTGATTAATTAATTATGAAAAATTAAAAAATATTTTTTAATAATAACGGCCGTCTGAGCCTACCGGAAGTTGCAGACGATAGCGGCTGTGACGTCACAAGATGGGCCCAGTTGTGATTGTAAACATGGCGGAGACTTTGGAAAGTGATACAAGTGTGAGAGAAATGATTGATTTTGACAGTTTTTCTCGATTTAATTCCATTTCCTGCCTTTCTACAAATATATTAGGGACTATAGTGTTAACAAATCCAAGAAAAATGTGTAATGTACATAATGAGTGTGCACACTTATCTAGTATCCTATCCATGTGAACCTGTTTTATTTGTGATGACCTCACACCCTCACCCGGGAAGATGTTTTTCTTTAAATTGAAGTTAAAGGCATCAATCTGGTGCACTTTGAGGGCAACATTAAGAGATTTATGGATACAGCTCTCAACACTCATATGAAACATATATTTCAATAATCAAAAAACATTGGAAGGATTTCTTAACCTATTTTATACAACTAACATAGATGGAAATATTTGTTTACATAGATGACCAAACCAACTGAGATAACTTAGGCTACAGTTTACAATCTAATCACTCAGAGTCCTTTACCTCCCTGAGCTGACATTATCTCTCTCAGTCCAACAGGAGAGGACTCTCCCTCTTGAAACAGCTAATCTCCGTTAGCTCCGAGCTAGCACTAGATGCTAACAACAACCCTGTAACTCTCTCAGTCTCTCTTTCTCTCTCTCTTGAATCGACCAGTGGCCTTTATTTGTCATGAACAATCAACGAATCTACGAAACAATGACACCAGCCAGACTCACCTTCATCTTTTGGGAACAGAAACATCGCCACTTCGGCAGACTTGACATTACTACAGCCAGCGGCAATGCATCGCTTCCCGTGTGTTTGTCCTCCCTTTTTCTTCACTGTCGCCTCCATTGTCAGGTTTTCTCGATTGGCAATCACTTCCAGTCGACTCCGACACACTTTCCAGTAAAATACTCGCTCAAAAACTTTGATAAATTCGACTTTGAAACAGAGAAACAATACACTGTGATGAATGTAAACACTTCGGAGGCGACCATCTTGTGACGTCACGCAGTAGCTCGCAAGCCACGCCCACGCAGGCGGAGGTCAACTGCGGATTTCACGGCAGCAAATTCAAAACTCATCAAATTAGTTGCTATTCCAACATCTTTTGATATGGGTTTCAATGGACAATTTTGGTCATTACTATATGTATTAGCATAACAGATCATGCACAGGCGCACACTTCACGGGGTCTTTAAAGTTGTTTGCAATCCGCCAAAAAACCGAGTGAAGATGAAGAAGAAGAAGCCGACTCGGAGCTGTCCGACTTCAGGCGAGCTTTTTGAGACCTTCCCCGGCTGCGATCGGCTATCCTCGTCTACTTTCGAGGTGAGCCGCAACGCGTCTCAAACAAGCCTAATAACTGCAACGAAATCATCATGCAATATCGTTGACGAAAAGTGACGAGACGAAAATGTAGTTTACTAAATAAAAACGATGCCAAAATCTCTCTTTACTTTCGTTGACGAAAAATGAGGAGACGATTTATTATCAAAGATAACGTTACATCTCTCATAGTCAGTTTTTCTCCCAGCTGTTCCATTTCCGGTGCTGCGGCAGGGCAGCAGCTATGTGTCTGTGCTGCGGGCGGCGGTACATTTGAATTACACCGGGCAGCGGCACACTGTGAACGGTCAGGAAGACTCGGGTCTAACTCATGGTCTAACTAACCTTATTCAACAGAAAATAAAATGGCAACAACAGGGCTTGGGAGCAGTGGTCGCACTCGCGTTAACCGAATACCCCCCCTTCTGCGCGAGTGAGTGATAAATTGTGCACTCGACGGGTAATAATGGATTATGACGGAAATGTTACGATCCTGTCCGTCAAAATGACTGACAACGAAAAAGTCTAAAGCCACTACTGCTTGGGAGAAAGAAACGAATGCATTGTTTCATCAGAAGGGAAGCAATGTGGCCATAACACAGCTGGTAAAAACACCACAAACCTGAGCAGATACTCTCTGCAAAGCTGCATTCTTAATCATTCAACCTGTGTTTTTCATCAAGATATAATCTTATTTATTTATATATACTAAAATGACAAATTATTTGTTTTGGCTAGACTAGTTTGACTGAAATGTTCTATATAATCTGATGACTAAAAAAGACTCAACAGTTTTTATTGACAACAAGTAGACGAAACTAATTAGTTTTCTTTTACTAAAATATGACTAAAATGCTCAGACTTTTAGTCGACTAAAACTTCACTAAGTAAAAACAGGATGAAGGTGACTAAATATGACTAAAACTAAAAAGGAAATGTAACACAGGACTAAAACTAAATAAAAAAATAGCTGACGAAATTAACACTACTACTATGTGGTCATCGAGAGCTGCATCTCTTACCCCCTGATCCCACCGGAAGCGTCTGTGCTGCGCTGCGGCTGCGCCGCGCTGCGACCTCCTCCTGCGTCATAACCCACCAGGCGCGTTACAAAACGTTGTGGAAGCGGAGCGTCGTGTGTGCAGCCTCGCAGTTGTTGGATGAACGTTCCACTTCCTGCCTGCGCTGCGCCGCGTCAAAAATAGGATTCATCCTATATTTTAGAAATTCCTTGCGGCGAGGAGCTTCTGGGACGCTTCGAGCTGCGGCGCAGCGCAGCAGGTCTGGTGGAATAGCACCCATTGACTAGAGTGGGCCGCGATCGCTAAAAACGCCGCAGCGCAGCCGCAGCGCAGCCGCAGCGCAGCCGCAGCGCAGCCGCAGCGCAGCCGCAGCGCAGACGCTCCTGGTGGGATTAGGGGGTTAGTCTTCCTCTGCTCAGATGGGGATATCATTTTATTGCTCGAGTGTACTTGTATGTCTCTAATTGTAAGATTTCAGACTTGAATGCACTCCTTTCTTTAAAATCCTTTTCTTAGCATTCAGAGCCCTTTAAAAAGCATGATGCACTCAACCTTGAGAATGTATCAATAATTCAATCACATCATCCTCTCATGATGTAGCTGTCTGAAATTGGGGGGCTGCGTCTGAGGGATAATATTGCACTCTGTCACATTTGACTAGCTGTCACCTGCTGGAGCATGGCTACATCCAGCTAATGAATGCAGAGTCAAAGCAAGCACATTTTCATGATTTGCAGAACAGTAACTGCTGCCCTATGCAGGAAATGAGACTTTCAGATTCCCCAATCTTCAGATAGTAAATAGTTGGAGCCCGCAGATATGAATGGACTGATTTTGAGTGTGAAATGTTGTTTTAATGATGCACTGAAACGGTTTGTTATGTCCCGATCAGAGTCCAATCCACTACTTTTTTCTACATAGTGCAGTGCACGCTTGGCAAAAAGCAGGCCAACATGAAAATAAGTGAAGCCGTTTACTGCTGTGTTTTTTAGACATCTCATTAATAACATGCTGAAACCTTGGTTCAGGTGAGGTTTTATCATGGTGAAAAAAAGGTTCAACTGAAGAGTGGAAAGCAATGAATATAACCACCCCTTGACCTTTATACTTACATGCAACACCGTCTGCTTGAAAAGCTTGAGATAAATATATCTATTAGAAATGTAAAAGAGGCCCATAGACGGCTTTTCAGTACATACTGCTTTTCATTCCGTACTCTATGTGGGTTTCACAAATGTCTTGAGACTAAAAATGCACATGTCATTAGGCCCATTCTGTGATCTACATTGTACATTGCAGCACAGTGAAGCCTGCAGTTACTTAAAGAGCCTGTGACAGCATCCCAACAACTGTTGTGCAATGAAATATTGGGCTACTAGTAATCTCGAACCGTCAGTTTAAAAAAGAAAAATCGATACCGTTCCGTTAAATATCAATAATTTCGAACATCGCGGGGAAATTCCTTCGACTCATTTTGAAGTTTTGGGGGAAGCCGGAAGTGACGTCAATGCGGGAACGCTTCGAGAGCCAAACACGGACAAAGTGTGTTGTCATGCGTAGAAATTGTGAATTACTGAGATTAGGCACGTTAATAACGTTTTAATGAAGTTGACTACAGTATATTCATAGTTGTCAGTGCTTTCATGTCAATTCGGCGACATAAACATAAATGATCGTGGTGAAGATGATGATTACATTAGGATTAAAAATCGGGAGTGAGAGCTGCTGAATTTCCTCCCGTCGGATGTGATATAAAAACAAATCGATTATTTTTGTAGTTGTAAACTCAAGTGGATGAAACTACATTTATTAGTGCTTTCATGTCAATTCGGCGAACATATGATACATTAAATGATCGTGAGGATGATTATTAAAAATCGTTTGTTTGAGCCGGTCTGCATTTCCTGATGAGAAAACTGCTTTTTGTAGTTGTAGTACACCAACAACATGGATTAAACGTGTGGTTTTTTTACCACAATGTTGGGGAAATTAATGGATAAAATGCACGGATTATTATTATTATTCCCACTCCGATCGGGACACTAGGTCCACCGTTTCCCCGCAGCGAGGCTCCCCCGTTGACAGTTTACGTGGGCTGGGTGCAGTGGCGGACTGGCCATCGGGACGAATCCCGATGGGCCGGTACCGAAGTCGGATAAGTAACTAGCACATCCCCCATAGGCGGCGTGTGAGGCTCAGGTTTGAGAAGGCTAAATAACTTCTTTTACCTGACGCTGCCCGCCTCAGGCGTCTATAGAAAAGAGATCAACTCAGTGTGCGGAGTTTAAATCTCTCAAGTCATATTACAGGATAAAGGAAATACAGTTTAAACTGCCGTATGCAGAGAAGACGCCGACGTGTCGCACTTATCATTCATATTACATTATCAATCAGATCATCGATCATATAATATCATAATATATCATATATTTCCTTATCTGAGTCAGCTTCTCCAGCCTCATCTGGCCGTGCAACACTCAGTGTCACAGACTGTATGCAGAAGTATTATTTTAAGCAACACATTATGTTGGCGAAACACTCGAGACAAATGTAATTAAAGTCAGATCCACTCGTGTCTTAGACGTGAACGCGCTCTCATTTGGAGAGAGAAACCCTGGCTTGATTTACCGAGTTGATAACCAGCGTCGTAGGACCGCTTAGCGAGATCTCGTTTGTTAGTTTGTTGTTGTTAGTTTGTTTGTTACTCAAACATATCCAGGGTATGTTGAACTGGCTTCGTAGTACAGGGCACAGGTGGCTAGCAGCGCTGAGGTCAAAGACACAGACATTATACATTATATTTGTATTTTACCAGGATGCAGTGACACAAATATTTACATATTCACATTTACTATCTACAGCACCCGCCGCCCCTGACATCCCCCACTCCCCCCGTTGACAATTTACTAGCGGTACCGAAGTGGGCCGGTCGAGAGTCCCGGGATGATTTTTAGTCCCATTCCACCACTGGCTACATGACCTATGATCGCCCATATTGACGCACCTCATTCCTAAACTTCTAACAGATACAACATAAACCGATCCTTCAGCCTCATATGAGCTCTCAGACACGTTCAAAATTAAACTGTCATCGCTGTCTGAGCTTGCTGCTGTGTGCGCCATCGTGCGTTTACATGCAGAGGCTGGGATCTTGAATGGTGCAGCTGGAGCGCTGTGCCCGCAATGACGTCACCCATCATTTGGCGGGACTTGAAGAATCCGTGAGAAGATCCAGAAAATTGTCAACATTGAAGGGCAGATTAATGGTTATCAAAGTACAAATATCCAAAATAAGTTCAGTAACGGTTTTCAAGGGGACAATATTTACTCAAATTGATGGGTTTGGATGATGGGGGCCAAAACCGTGTCACAGGCTCTTTAAGTGAAACACTTGAGTAAGCTCTTGAATTCTTTAGTGCGTATGATGCAAGACTTTGGAGCTGTTCTGTATCTATAAAAGGCTATCAATGAAATTCATATCTACTATATTAAATGGTTCACCAATTGAACGGTGAGGTCTGAACATCTTTTATCTGTTGTCATTTTCACTGATGAGATAGCAATGGATTTTACTTGACTCTTAAAATTAGATTAATTCATCATTATGGTTAAAAAATGATTTTCATGATCATTTTGGCTCCCTCCCAGTAACTTCTGGTACAAGATAACCAAACATGGATAATTACTTAGTAGATATGAGCAATCATTACCCACTGTTAATCATGGTAAAAGTTTGTCTTGTTCATTGTCGTTCCAGTGTCGGCACACTTGTGACACAGAAGACGAATATTCCTCTGATGTAATGTAATCAGAGATGCCTATCTTAGAAGTTTTGGATCAATTAGTCCTCGTGAACACTCGAGGCCGAGTGCCGTGCTAATTTAGTCCTCAACTCAGCACCTGCAGTGCAGTCAATACACTCTCACAAACTTTGTAATAAGAAAACATTTATGAGGCATATCTTGGCATAGGTAATTCAAGAGAGATAAAATATGAGGAACTGTCGCGACGCGTCGACAACGTCGACGCATCGACTTCAAAATATCGTCGACGACATATTTCCGCGTCGCTACACACACGTGGGTCACCCACAGCAACAAGCAGTTCTAGCTGTGGTGGCTACCATTAGCAGCTAGCATTTGCTCTCCGATTTTTACATTAAAATGGAATTATGGATTATAAATTCAATCATTTTTTTATACATAGATGTTAAAAACCTATGGATTAACCAATTCAGCCGCGTTTTTTCTCATTTTAATGCCATTGAACACGTCTTTTGATCAGATTGACAGCTACGGTGGTGAGACGATCTCCCTAGAAGCTCTGTAATGGTACGTGTTGTGATGACTGTATTTGCCTCCCCTGTCGCGAGTCCGGATCACTCAGTGTTGATACTATATACCTACATAATCTGTGGAGTCTCAGTTTTAATCGGATATCTTGTATGTGCAGCTACGATAAGTAATAAGGGTACTTTTATCTTGAGTTCTGTGCCAATGGCCGTTAGCATTTTTCGCTCAGGGGTCATTTAGATGCTTCTTATGCAACCCAGTCTCACGGCATTTCATGTTCACCAACACGATTTTTAATCTATTGATTCGTGTTCACCATCACGATTTGCCCCTTTTTTTCGTGTTATACAGCACGATTTTAAAAGCAATGTATACTACTGGTAACGTGTTTCGTGCCTGCAGGCTGCAGCACGTCTTTTTCTCCGGTCGGGCCGTTGAAGACCGGAAGCTGTGTGGTTCATAAAAACATGTTCTTACTCAATATCAAGCCACAATTATTGATTTTATTTTAAATCGTATAATTTCGGACTTTTGTTGCCGTCTGTGAGGAAAATAAATGGGGCTCAGAGCCTCAAGATACTGAAATCTGTATTTTTAAATATTTCTTTCCTTCTAATTTGTTATTCTTTTCAAAATAACACACTGTTATTTACTCACCAATAACACACAATTATCCTTGCTTTTATTTATTGGTTTAATTCCATAATCTCGGGCTTTTTTGGTGTCCGTCAGGAACTGAATTTCAAAATAAAAATAACCGGAAACAGACGTAGGCCTATAAGGGACATTTCGAACATCATTGCGATTTAACATTTCTGAGTTTAGGATGGCCGAAGACACTACACTACCCATAATCCCCAGCTATCGTTTAGGACTACAGTCTTTACGCAGAGCGTCAAACAGCTGTGTGAAATGGAACGAAACCACGCCAGACTATCCAAAACTGGAATCGAACACCCCCCCCAGAACTACACATGCTGGCTATTGTGTTTCCCAAAATGTTCTATGGGACGTCTCTACTGAACGTTTTCGTTTTTCCCACAATTAGAAGTTGCCATTATTAAACACATGTAAAAATATGTATATGTAAAACATATAATTAATTAAAACTGCGGTCACAGACGTGCACGCAGTTGTGGGCGGGCCTTCGCGTCCGAGCGCCTGTAGGGGAGGGTCGCTGGGCGTCCCGACGTCAAGCAGATGCGCGCGTGTCCTCCGAAATGAGCCGTTCGTAATTTCTCAAACGTTCGTGTCCCGGACTGCATCTTCCCCATAATACTCGGGGATGCATGTGAGTGGTGGAGGAGGGGGTGGTGGAGATGCAGGGCCTTCAGCAGGGCCTTCAGCAAACTCCAACAATTCTGCAGCAAGCTGCTCCCTGACAGTCTTCTGGGTGTGTGGCTTTGTCCTGCTGCATCTAACAAATGTTGAAAAACAAAGAGATTAGATTAATTCACTGGCTTATACTTATAGGATAATATTGGACTATAAATGAAATATTACACCAAATAAATAAGTAAACACATGTATATTCATTTACTGGCCATTCATTTAGAAAATGTAACTCCAAAAAGACAAGTAACACTATTTAGCATTTTGGCTAATCATTCCTGTAGCTTCTTGGCTAAGCTAGCACTGTGACGCAGTTCCACCAAACACATAAGTAATATATTTAAAAAGGATAATATTGGACTATAAATAAATAATATTACACCAAATAAATAAGTAAACACATGTATATATTCATTCACTGGCCATTCATTTAGAAAATGTAACTCCAAAAAGACAAGTAAAACTATTTAGCATTTTGCCTAATCATTCCTGTAGCTTCTTGGCTAAGCTAGCACTGTGACGCAGTTCCACCAAACACATAAGTAATATATAAAAAGGATAATATTGGACTATAAATAAATAATATTACACCAAATAAATAAGTAAACACATGTATATATTCATTCACTGGCCATTCATTTAGAAAATGTAACTCCAAAAAGACAAGTAAAACTATTTAGCATTTTGCCTAATCATTCCTGTAGCTTCTTGGCTAAGCTAGCACTGTGACGCAGTTCCACCAAACACATAAGTAATATATAAAAACAGAGAGATTACATACCTTTCCCGTGGTGGAAGTTCAACATCCGAGTCACTACTGCCCGGATCCAGGTCTGGCTTGAGGAGATCTTCATCATCCGACGAAGAGTCATTTGGTATGATCAAAGCCCCGCTATCGTCAGCTAGCATCTCTAGCACCTGCTCGCCTCTGTGGTGAAGCTCTCCCTTCTGGCTGCGTAATGCGTAATGGAGCGGGCGTAGTTTATACTACGCAGGATCATATCTTTGGAACCCATTGGTCGATTTGGGTGATTGACACCTTTTCTGAACCGTTGGAGCCAATAGAATCGAGTGACAGTTAGTAAGTCCCGCTAAACACTTACGTCAAGTAGAGAGAGGTTTGCGTAAACAGCACGTGAGACAGCATTAGCTCGGGACTGCAAAACTTTATACCTACTCTGCTGCCATGAATGTAATGATAGATTATCAGGAACAATTCTAAAGTGACTAAGAGACATTGGATTAACCTTAAGCAGTGTTTTTATTCCCTTGAACAAGAGCTTTGATCACAAAACAGCAACGGTAAGACATACTTATTGTTATGGTTTTGAAAACTGTTGTTTTTTTTCTTCTCTGTTCTGGCTGATAGCTCAGTGAGTTTGTGTCCTACAGTGATGATACTTATAACACAAATAATCTGTGGAGTATCAGCTTTCAGATGATATGTAGTTTGTGCAGAAAACATTACGTTTTAAAGGTCGTCTTTGCTAGTTAGCACCGGAAGTAGCATCTGCCCGTTTTAGCTAAGGGCTAATGCTAACGCTTCTTGTGAGACTTTTGTTTTGTTTCGGTAAAAATAGTTCTTATCGTCAGTTAGCTGAGATTCTTCTCTTTAATCTGGTATAACAATAGTATATAATAGGTTTTTAAATATTAAGATGCTCTGAGACACAGTGTCGTGGAAAAAAAAAACCAGGGTCCCCGCCGGCTTAACAAATTAACCGTGGCGTGCGGTGCAGTGGGTTGTGCAGACGTTCTGCCCTTGACTGTTTGTTTACTCAATAAACGCATGTCCTCTTGATATTAGGCCATGTATGTTCCATACCAGTGGAGTTTGCTTTTTGTTGTTGTGTTTATTGATCAAAAAGCAAACCTTCAATACAGCTGTTATGTGGTCAAGGTAAGTAAAGTAATAATTGAAGCTGTGTATTGGTTAATATTAGCGTATGACTTAAAATGAAAACACAACAGCATTTCACAAAACGCTACAGCATTTCACAAAACGCCACAGCATTTCAGAAAACACCACAGCATTTCACATTGGACGGAAAGGGTATTCCGTAGGGAGAACACTTCTTGTTTATGATTGGACAGAGCCAGCCAGACAGCACTGCTGTGATTGGTTGTTTTTGCTGCCAGTGAAGAAATGACGCTTCGTGATTGGTCAACGTCCGACAGCGCAATATGTCCCAACCGGTCCCTCCCAACACATCAGCCATTAGCACACACTCAGAGCTCACAGCTCCTCATATCTGTTCAGAAACTGGACAAAAGTTAAATATGTACAAACCACAGATGGCGAATACAGTCGCTGCTTTATTTATGTCTGTATGACGTTGTTGTGAGTGTGGACGGAGCAGCTACAGGTTAGTTTAGCCTGATGGATCCGATTCCATTCTGAAAACACGCATTTTAAAAGCTTTTCGCCTGCCGTCTTGTCTGCAGACTTCATGGTTTTTACTAACCGTTATCAGTATTAGTTACTTCGGCATCACTTTGAAACGTGTATTACAATTAAATCACTGTCAAATATGTTCATTTTGTTGTAGTTGGTATCTCCTATAGGATTTACATGGAGATACTTCCCGCCCCCTCTCCAGCGCGTCTTGTTTGAATGACAGGAGCAAACACAGCTGACAGCCGCGGTGAAACTCAAGCGATTAGAGCGATGCGAATATTGGGTAAGGCAAGGCAAGGCAAGTTTATTTATAGAGCACTTTTCAACTCAAGGCAATTCAAAGTGCTTTACAAAAAAAAAAATGAAAGACATTAAGCATTAAAAAAGAAAAGCTAATCAAATAAACATTAAGGAAAAATACATGGATAAAAGTTACAGTGCAGTCTAAAATATAAATAGTTCAATTAAACATTACAAGAAAAAGTACATGGATAAAAGTTACAGTGCAGTTTAAGATATGAATAGTTCAATTAAAAGCAGCGACAAAAAGTCTTCAGCCTGGATTTAAAAGTAGTCAGAGTTGCAGCGGACCTGCAGGTTTCTGGGAGTTTGTTCCAGATATTTGGAGCATAATAACTGAACGCTGCTTCTCCATGTTTAGTTCTGACTCTGGGGACAGAAAGCTGACCAGTCCCTGAAGACCTGAGAGATCTGGATGGTTCATAGTTTAGCAGGAGGTCAGTAATGTATTTTGGGCCTAAACCATTCAGTGCTTTATAAACCAGCAGCAGTATTTTGAAATCTATTCTTTGACACACAGGAAGCCAGTGTAAAGACTTCAGAACAGGAGTGATGTGATCCACTTTCTTAGTGTTAGTGAGGACTCGAGCAGCGGCGTTCTGAATCAGCTGCAGCTTTCTAATAGATTTTTTAGTGAGACCTGTGAAGACACCATTGCAGTAGTCGAGTCTACTGAAGATAAAGGCATGGACAAGTTTTTCCAAATCCTGCTGTGACATTAGTCTTTTAATCCTAGATATGTTCTTTAGGTGATAGTAGGCTGATTTAGTAACTGGGTAGTCTACCATAGTATTTACATGGAGATAAGCCCCTTACAAACCATGAATTAATAAAGCATTAATTCTGTGTTTACTCCTGTGATTCAAAAAAGACGCTGGAGAGGGGGCGGGCCGGATCTCCATGTAAATCCTATCGGAATCGGATCGATCAGACTAAACTAACCTGTAGCTGCTCCGTCCACACTCACAACAACATCATACAGACATAAATAAAGCAGCGACTGTATTCACCGTGACATAGACAGTCTGTGTTTTGCATATCTTTAACTTTTGTCCAGTTTCTGAACAGATATGAGGAGCTGTGAGCTCTGAGTGTGTGCTAACAGCTAACGGCTGATGTGTTGGTCCAATCACAAAGTCATTTCTTGATTGGCAGCAAAAACAACCAATCACAGCAGTGCTTCTCTGGCTGGCTCTGTCCACAAACAATATCACAAACAATAAGTGTTCTCCCTAGTGTTGTCACGATACCAACATTTTGGTTTCGATACCGATACCAAGTCAAGAATTGCGATTCCGATTCTTTTTCGATACTTTTCTTAAAAAAAGGGAAACAGTCTTAAATATTATCAGGGATGCAAACTCATCAGGTATGAAAAAGGTGACAAGGATCCGAGCGCCCGACCCCACCGAATATCGGCTTTACAATTAGGAATAACAGATGATTTTAGCAGTCAGAACAACTAAAGCAGCAGGTAATAATAACAGAAACGCCAAAGAGTCACATCTAATATAAATATATATAAAATAATTTATTTTAATTGTGTAGCAGTGAGTTTAACATTTTGGCAGCACTGTTGAGCATTTTGAAAATGTATTTTCATGCCTCTGTGCAAGGCTTAGTCTTTCTATCTTTATAGCCACTGGTGTAAAGTAACTAAGTCCATAAACTCAAGTACTACTTGGGTACAATTTTGAGACTCTTGTACTTTATTTAAGTATTTCAATGTTTCTTTTGCTACTTTGTACTTCTAATCCACTACAGTTCAGAGGTACATGGTGTACTTTTACTCCACTACATGTATTAATCCCTTTAGTTACTTCACAGATCTGGATTAATGATGTGAAATATAATCAAGTGTTAAATCAGACTGTAGTTCCACCTGGAGTAAATCCACAAGCTACCCCTGCAGTATACAAAGCCATTCACACTAGCTGCACCTTCACCAGTTTTGAGAACACTTTCATGATCAATCATTATAAAACATATCATATATATTATTCCGAAATGGACCAATCAAACAATGACTACTTTTACTGTCGCTACTTTTCTACTTTTACTTGAGGAACATTTTGAATGCAGTACTTTTACTGTAACAGAGTATTCCTACACTCTGGTGCTTCTAGTACAAGTACTTCTACTTTTACTGTCGCTACTTTAACTATATTTTGATGATAATACTTTTGTACTTTTATTTGGGAACATTTTGATTGCAGGATTGTTCCTACATTCTGGTACTTATACTTTAACTCAAGTACAAGACCCGGGTACTTCTACTTTTACTCAAGTACAAGATATATACTTATACCACCTCCGTTTATAGCCTATGAAAAAAACTAATAGAAAACGAAGGCTAAAGCTAACGTTAGCAGATAGTGATGCTAGTTTGCTAGTTAAGTTTGCTCAACGATAATATTGCGACAGAAACACTTTTTAGTGCACATCACGCTCTGCGCTCCGACAGGGAGCTCTGCTCTGAACACCTGAACAGGCCGTTTACAGACTTCTGGCGTCTTTTTTGTCAACAAGCCGAGGCGCAGCGGCAGTTGCACTCCCACTTGCAGCCATGCTTCTCGTTTTCTCGTTTGCTCTGGCAGCTAGCGCGTGGCCGCGTGCACGAGAGAGGGGAGGGACTTAGAGCGTGCTTGAGAGGAGCGGGACTGCAGGCACGGCTGCAGTGCAGGGAGTGGAAACAGAGCGCTGAACACACACGGCTCTTATTAAAACGGCGCTTTTTCACGGGAGTACTTTTCCCCGTCATTCTTAAAGTACCGATACTAATGAAACGGAGGAATCGTACCGTTTTTAACGGCAGGGTATCGCGGTACCTTTCAAGTATCGGTACACCGTGCAACACTAGTTCTCCCTAAGGAATACCCTTTCCGTCCAATGTGAAATGCTGCGGTGTTTTGTGAAATGCTGTGGCCTTTTGTGAAATGCTGTGGTGTTTTGTGAAATGCTGTGGCGTTTTGTCAAATGCTGTGGTGTTTTGTGAAATGCTGCGGCGTTTTGTGAAATGCTGTTGTGTTTTCTGAAATGCTGTGGTTTCTTGCACTTCAGGGCCACCGTACGATAGAGATGTTTTAAGTAAGTAAGTAAGTAAATTGAGATGGAACATAGTAAAAACATGTACATTCTAATGTCCGCCTAAAAAAAAACATTACTTATAGTGAAAACCACCCTTGAATGATGAGTTTAGTAGACTAAAAGCTTTAGGAATCCAAACTATAACATATAATAAGTACCCTGTATCAAGATTGATGCAAAACAAGTGAAATTTGACCTTTTAAGAGAGGTTTAGAAAAATAAAGTCCACCTCACCTCTGGGTAATTTGGGAACCATCAGTTCCATTTGAACGTTTTCACTGTAAAAATCATTTTATTACTTTGTATTATCACTATAGGTATTCATTCCATCCAAATACAACTGTTGTGAAAAAATAAATAAAATAAAACATACTCTGTTATCGTCTTAGGCCCCACGGACCCGTAATCGCGTCATTTTCAGGAAACAACGTCTAAGGAAGCTTAATATTTAATAAACTATGAATATTTTATATCCATAGAACGGGAAAAAAACTAATTTAACTGATCTTTTTCATTTATTTTTTCACAAAAAACACACAATGCTAACAGTGAGCCTCTGAATTAGCCCCGAGCGAAAAATGCTAACCTATTACTGCACCGAAAATCACTCCTAGCTCCCTTATTACTTATCCTAGCTCCACATCAAACACATTGTTTATGACCGCAAGGAGACACAGAATCTAACGGTGCCCACCTCAACACTAAAAGATACAAACTAGCGAGGTTACCAACAAAAACGTACATCAAAACAAGTGGCGCTAGGTATTAGCATTAGCACTGCACACACCCACGGCGTGTTCCAATGAAAAGCATACATATATATAAATAAAGTATAAAGTATAGGTCAACACATTTCAGTATAACACACCAATTGCGATATTACTCACGTTTGACCGTGGAGCAGGGTTTCTATGTACCGAGAAGTGGGTAGTTTAATGAGTCTGTTGACGACAAAACCTCCGCGCACACAGACAGCCAAGGCAAGCTACCTGAATTAAGTCTCTCCCTAAACCGGAAATACCGGAAACGTGACATCCGGTTTGTCATTCACAATAAAGTTTTTCAAAATAAAGGTACATTTAATATTGACGTATCAAATTGATTAAAATGTCTTACACAACACATGTATCGAGACAATAAATGAACTGTTTATATAGTCGATCAACACTGTGTATGTTACTCATTACAGGATAATCACATGGCACTAAATCAGACCGGCTGTTCTCCTCTGTTTACATCCTGCTGGTTTAAATTATGTGTTCTATAGGCTCTGTGCACAAGATTGAGTTGAGTAGTGAGCCATTCGTTTTTTTTCATGGTGAGATGTCTGCTGAGAGGTCCTTGTATACCTCGCTGACTTTGAGGACATCTGGGTCTGGCAGCTCCCCCCGCACGGCCTTGTAACGTGTACTCCTTTGAACACAGCTACAATTACTTAGGACAATATATATTACCTTACACCGTCAGCAACTGTAAACTGCTTTGGCATAGTGGAAATGAACACCATGTCACTCACTCTGCCTGGTTTCACACACTATTAATTACACAAAAGAATTGTCAATTTAATTGAAAAGGTCGTTGATGAAATATACTAAATCAGCTCTTGGCACAAAGGAAATACTCATTAAATCATGGATTGGCTGTGAACACATACTGTTCTATTGTATTGCATAGAAAGATGTGTTACTGTTGTGCTTGTAGTGGAAATACTGTTTGTAGTCGTAGATAGAAAAACAAAGATGGAAAACATTTCACCATACATTGTTTAGGAGTTTTATATGTATTGGGTGTTTATGGTTAATGTGGGAAATTAATAAGCAGAGCTGTTGCTGGTAAATTTGTGTGCCATCATAATAGTAATGTGTATACAGCGTTTCGTGAATATCTGGAAAACTATATGCGAGTAGTTTGGAGTCATTTGAGACATGTAAATCGTCAAAAATGGTACATTCTCTGTTAGCTTACGTTCGCCCCGATTGAGCTAGCAACTATTTTATTCGCAATTTAACATGATATTGGATATGGGCTTAACCTTATCCTGGACTGGAA